>NC_045430.1:208781146-209084177 GCF_902635505.1 Sarcophilus harrisii | reverse complement strand
GCTATCAAGAGAATCACAAGAATTTATGTAGGTCAACTTCCTAGTAGTCTTCAAATCATTAAGAATTTAGTAAATACTTGCCACAACCTGGCACTCTGCTAAGTTTGTGTACCATATAAATGTAAATATTGGTTGAGTTTTTATCATTCTGACCTCAAGAATTTCAGAATGAAATTTCAAAAATGGAAATTAAATTTTCTGTACCAGAATGATTACACATTTTTAAAATCCTGCTTCTCTCCTCCCACCCTCTTTTTTATTCTTAATTTTCCCCTTCCATGTTTTCTGTTATGAAACACAATTTATGTTCTGTTAAAGGTCACCTTGGATCAACATCTTTAGATAAACTCTCCACCACTTTATGTTATTTTTATTTAGAATGTCTCTAATCATTATCATTGGATTATTTGAATTCTAGTCTTTGGTCCTCCAGAGAGTTTGGTTTGTGTAATCTGTCAGCATGTTCAAAACTGTGGGGAGTGCCCTGTCTGCAGAAGGAATATTGCTCAAGGCCGAAATTCAAATTTGCTGGTTTGCATGTGGTTTAATCCCAGAGGTTTTAATTGGCTTAATTGAGTAAACTCAATATACAAGCACTTAATAAATAAGCTATGAAGGAGTTTAAGATGATAGGTATGCTGCAGATTTTTATTTCAAATGACTTAGGCTAACCACTATTGGCCTTTGGTTTCATCAATAGAATTCAAGTCTATTAAAAAGGAAAAATGGAGAGAATATCCAATTTTTCTCTTGCTAAAGCACCAAATCATCCAGTTTTTATTTAGACAACCTGATCTGAGGGAGGCAGGAGAAAGAATATTGGATTGGGGATCAACGAATTTGAATTTCATTTGGGTAAGGAAACCTTGAACAAGTTTTTGGGCCTCAGTTCCTCCTCTAAATAAGTTGGGTGAATAATCTTTAAGGCCCTCCAGCCCTAAATCCTGGTGTTTTAGTGCTGGATAGTATTTTGAAACACTGAAACAGTATCCTTATCAAATGTGTCAATGTGGTTGTAGAGAATTGTTTTTTTAACATTAATTTTTATATTTTGAGTTTCAAATTCTTTCCCTTCTAATAACTTTTCCATAATCCATTGAGAAGACTAGCAATTATAGATATGAGGTAATGAAAAACATTTCTGTATTAGCTATGTTGCAAAAAAGAAAGAAAGAAAGAAAAAGAAAGAAAGTATGGGGGGAAGCATGCTTCAATTTGCACTCAGTTCATCAGTTCTTTTTCTAAAGGTGGGTAGCATTTTCCATTATAGACCTTGGGACTGCTGTTTTATTGATCAGAGTTAAGTCTTTCATAGTTAATTATCATGACAATATTGCTTTTAACTATATAGTTTATTCTCCTGGTTCTGTTCACTTCACTTTGCATTAGTTGATATATATCTTCCCAAATTTTTCTGAAAATACATTTCTAATAACACAATAGTACTCCATCCCAATCATATAGTATAGTATAACTTGCTCATTTACTCCCTAATTGAGGAGCATCTCCTCAATTTCCAAGTCTTTGCCACTACAAAAAGAGCTGCTATTAACATTTTTGTACGCAGGATCCTTTTCTTTTTCCTTTGTTCTCTTTGGTATACAAACCTCATAGCAGATAAGGAATGTTAAAAAAAAATGCTGGATGGAAAATTTTCATGTCTCTAAAATGAAATTTTCAAACAAGTGCATCGTAGTAGCCACTTTCAAGAGGTACTTTGGAAAAAATGACCCTATGAGATTAGTTTGCTCAGGGGTACCAAGCTTATTCTTTACTCTGAAATTCTGGGAGGCAGTAGATTTATTTTCTTGAAAAAGCAAATCTCAGGAGCAGAGTATATATGAAGTTTTTCAGTTAACAAATATTTATTGAGCACTTACTATATGCCTGGCATTATGCTTATTGATGAGGATATAGAGATTTCTTTGGCTTTATATTAAATTTCCAAATCTCCTGGAAATTAGCAGCCATACAATAGCTTTGGAATATTCCTTCTCTTTCATGGTAGGAATCATTTCTTGACCTAGGATCATTGGAAGGAAGGGAATATTTTGGCTCAAGAAATATAGGCATGATAGGAAAAATATGAATAACTATAAAAATTAACTGTAAAAGTCTGCTAACCTGTTTGCCTCAGTTTCCTTATCTGTAAAATGGAAATAATAATAGCACCTACTTATCACAGTTATTGTAAAAATTAAAATGAGATAATATATGTCAAGTAATTTATATTGGTATATAAAAGCTGGTTAGTGATTCTGTCCAGAATCACACAGGTGATGGATTGATAAATTGAGGACTCAAACCCAGATTTTTTGGAATGCCTACTGACCTTTTTATTATAACAGACTTTATAAGGTACAATTGATATGACAAGATATGAAAACCATTATCCTGAGATTGTTCTACAAACCTATAATAATGGTGGGTTTTTTAGATACTGTCAGAATTGGAACACCTTCTTTTTTTTTATATAGTAATAGGGAAGCAAAAGTGTTAAGAAGAATAGATTTGACTTATCCAAAGAAGCTTGGAACAGGAAACCACTTGAGAAGATAATAAAAGTGAACTCATATTTGCTTTTTCTCTCATGTTTGTGACTAATGGTATTCTAACCATTTTTTGCTGTCTTGGGACTTCTTTGCCTAATTTTAGCTCTGAGTAGGACCAATGTCTACAGTGAGTGTGGGCTTGAAAAAAGAATGGTTGAAACTAATTAGATATCATACCCAGATTAGATAGAAACAGTGGTCAGGTCCAGACATTTTCCTATAAAAAGTTTCATAGATCTTTAAGAAGTAGAATTGATTGGAGGCCTGTCCTTTTGATAAATGAAAAATAGTGGCTGAACTTATAACTGCCTTATTGCTATTCTGGACATTAAAACATTCCCACAGAGAATACCTTCTACTGGATCCCTTCCCTGATACATCCTTCCATTGTCCTAGAATCTTCTTATTGTCCTCTGATTTGAATAGTATTAGCCTAGCCTTTAAATACAAAATCTGAAAAAAAAAATGACAGTTTACAACGGTGATGTCATTCTAGATTCTGAGATATGTCTATACTGTATTGTAAACCTTTTCTTTTTAAATCCCCAAACCTCAGGATAATAAATTAGAGTGTCCTATATAGGATTAAGCCAGGGTCCACAGAAAATGATGAAAATCAGCTCATCATTGCCCTTTCCACCATGTTGAATAGAATAGAATAGAATTTGAATTACATTTAAATCTGAATGTATTTACCTAATAAGGCAGAAGAATCTGTGTCACTCATCATTATAGACAATTCTGGCTGTTAAAAAAAAAGTTTTCTTTCACTCAGGCAAAAATTTCTTCCCTGTAACTTCTCCTATCGGTCCTTGTTCCACCTTCTAAAAAAGCAAAGAATTAGTCAATGCTCTTTCATATGACTGTCCTTCACACATTTTTTCAAGGCTATCCTGCATTCTTCTGGACATTTTCTATATGGTCTAAATGTCTTCTGATTTTCACATGATAAAATTTCTGGATTATTTTCTATTCCAGTCATCTTTCCTTCTGAATACCCTTCATCAATGACCCTATTAAAATGAAGTATGATCGACACAGTATAAAATAGAATAATCACATCCTTTTCTATGAATGTAACTTGGATTTCATTAGTCATATTTTAGCAGTCACCAAAACTTGTTGATTTATATAAAGATTATAATAAATTGAATCACCTAGACTTGTTTAATATTTAAACCATATTTAAGCAATTGATTTTTTAAACCTAAAATTTGGTCTTTAAATTTATCTCTTTGTTGTGAACTAGTGGTATCAAATCCAAATAAATATGGACTAAAGCACAAAATCATATATTAAGAATCCCAATTAAGAAAAGCGCATTTTAATGTTATCTGTGTTTTATTGCAGTTTTGTTTATTTTGTTAACTATTTCTCAGTTACATTTTAATATGGTTGTAACCGTACTCAGGAGTGTTGTGAGCCACATGCTGGCCTCAGGCCACATGTTTGACACTTGTCTTATAGAACAGCATTTCAGTCTATTAAGGTAATGAAAGTGATAATATTCACCATCCTCTCTCAGTTTTACTTTCCTAAAATTTTTCATATTTTTACCTAAAATATTTATAGAAAACTACAGCCCATGACCCACCAGGAGGGAACAATACTCCAGTTTGCTATTGATATGTTATTAATCAATTTTTTTTAACAGTGGATATTCAATTAGCTATGAATCCATCTAATAGTACTTTTAGTCCCAATTTTGTATAGCTTTTTTTTTTATCAAATCCATAATTACACTTAATGATTATCACATTCTTTTTTCAATGATTGGTTTTGTAATCCACTGTTCAGTTCACTGGTTTATATTTACCAGCTTAAAGGTTAGGATAGCATTTGCCCAGGTTTACTCTTTAGTACCTCTTCTCTTCTCCCAGTGGACTCAGAAAGACATCAGGGATAATTCTGAGATCTCACCTGAAAGTTCCTTTACCATCACAGAATATAATATTTATTTTTCTGGACAAGGGTACTGGAACTTATTTAAACAACTCTCTCCCTTACCTTTCCCGGCTTATAATTCCTTGGTCAATGTTAGGTGGAATTGCTATACATAGACTGAATATACCCTACCCTTAAGCATGTATCTTATCTAAAAAGGAGATGTTTGGGATGAGTGCAATCAAAATTGAATAGGTGTCATACTCAGATTAATGAGGGGTGCTGTCCAGCTTGTTTGCTTGTTTTTCTTCCTCTTCAGCATTTTGTAAACAATGGTTGCTTCCCTAGAGACAGCTGTTCACTGGACAGAGTTGGCTTTACAGTACATAGAAGAAAAGATGCTGTCATTTACCAGAAAGAAAAATTAACAAGTAAAAAAGGGTAGAACCTTAAAGCTAGCAGTGACAGATCTTAGGGGTGATTGAGTCTTAAACACTATACATATTCCTTTCCCACCAAGGGATCCTTATAGTAGAATAGTATTTTTCATCTCTAATCACTGGTGCTACATGTCAGTATCTTTTATTTCTTTCCCATTTTGAGTGACACAGTGTGATATGTCTAATGACAACTAGAACAAATTTCAGTAATGAGGTCACCTTGGGCCTGTATTACTGTCTGACTGCTGTTTTCCATAGAAATTATTTGTGAAAGCAGACCACGTGCTCAGAATAACTTCCTCTGCCTTAGTGAGAGTGACGAAAGGAAGATATGTTAAAACTTGCAAGAGAGAAATGACTTGCAATGGCCTGACTCGTGGCTGGGAGCTGTAAATTGGTATGTAATGAGACAGCTCCTGCTTTCATCCTAAGGATGGAGTGATTGGTTGTGATTGAATTGTTTAGTGATCCTCCTTGGTCAAGCCTTTCATGAAGAATCTTCTGTGTAAATGTAGGTAAACAAATACCCCCAGAAAGCCTTCTATCAATCCCAAAAAGCAGGTGTTTGTTGAGCACCTGCTATGTGCCTGACTCTGTGCTAGGTCCAAAACAAAAGATGTACAATCCCTTGTCCTCAAGTTGGCTGCAGTCTAGCCAAGGAAATGAAGTAGTAAAAAAGAGAGAAAGAGATCATTATAAAAGAGAATATAAACAAAAGTATAGGGGTATACAAATAAAGACTCTAAGCCCCATAAATATTCAGAAAAAAAGAGGGATCATTATAAGCAAAAGGATTTAGGACAACTTTATAAAGGAGTAGAAATTTATCTGGATCTTGGATATTGGACAAGATTTAGGTTGTTCAGAGAGGAAAAATAGGACTTTCCAATATGGTAGAAAAGTATCCATGAAAGTCTGAATTAGAGATGATTTTTATTTGTGTAGGTGATAATGAGAAGAATTTCTCATAGTTGAAGAGGAAGGCTTAAAAAGAGAAAGAATGGAAAAAGAAGACTAGATCAATAAGATAGAGCCAGATCATAGAAGACTTTGAAAGCCAGGGAGGAGAAATTTGATTCAGTGTAGTAATCAGAAGATAATGTACCTGAGCATATTATTGACAGACTAAAAATGGCATTTTGGGGAATTGTTGAACAAAACACAACTAGATTTATTTACATTACAATTACAAGAGACCTACTAAGATAAGCATTAAGATGGTCTAGTGACTTTTTAAAATTGGATTTTATATGTGGATCAGGGATCTCATTGTCTTGGATAATCTCTATATAGAAAACCTGTTGTTGTTTTTTTTTTTAAAAAAATTGTAATTCTCATTGATACCTTTAAAGAAACCCTGCTAAAAGGATCTATTGGAGGCCTGCTATGATTTTTCAGGGCACTTAGGTAGCACTCAGCCTGTCTGTTATCTATTGTCATTTGTACTCATTATATAACTGGTGGCTTCATTTCAGAGGTATATGTATCCCTGATGTGTCTTTGTACCATTTGTGTGTGTTCACTTGGTAATATGCAAGCTGCCTGTTTCACTAAACTATGCCTTTTTACAATTCTTTTTGAGTCAGCTGAAATTTTGATTCTTCTGACATCCTAGTTTTCTATGATTTGAAGCCATGTAATGTCACTGGAAAAGTATTAATGTTAGTGGTTTTGCAGTGGCAGACCATGTGGAGTGGTTGAAAATGCAGTGTTGCTTCCCAAATACAATAGTCTTATCTCTTCCAAATAGTCATTCCTACCTTCTTCTCTTTATTGTCCATCTGAAATTTCTGTAAAAGTTATATACAGAGGAATTCTTCCTTTCTGTTCAACTAAAGATTGTAATCTAAGTAACGTGTGTGTTTCCTTCACTTTGTTTTTTTTTTTTTTCAGTCTACATGGTTGAATCAACTTTTTTTTTCCTTCTACAAATGACTATATTTTCCACATGAACCTTAGGTAGATATAGTTAGTGCAGTGAATGTCATTTGGAGAATCTTTCTGCCAATTCAGAATCCTTAAAGGTTTTCTTCACGGGAGATGTCTTCATTGTTTCTTAAACTTATGTAAGATCCTAGGACAAATTTCACAGTTAAGGTAGTTTTGTTCAACAATTGAATTGCTAAACACAGACACCAAAGCATAAATCAGTGAGACAGAGACTGGGGAATTATGGAGAATTTCCCATACTATGTCCAAACAGAAGAAAGATTAAAAAAAACCCAACATATTACATCTCCCATTTTTCTGAAATGAATAACCATACTTCAGAGAACTCTATATAAAATCAGTAAGAACAAGGCTGTGTGTGTGTGTCTATGTGTGTATGTTTGTGTGTGTTAGGTATTGTATCAGTGTCAGGCTGGTTGCATGATTTGTAAAAATTCTCTAGTATTATGCACCCTAATCTACATTGCAAAAGATTAAGAAAGTCAGTCAGTCAATAAACATTTATTAAGCCCCAACTATGGGCCATGCATTATTATAATAGCCAGGGATACAAAATGTTTAGGATTGAGATACAGTTTTTGAAATTCATAAGGAAAATAATATCTTATTTATCATCACTTGAGCAAAACCTCCCAAATAACGAAAAAAGAGGAGCCTTAAATAAATACATATATTTTTATGTGCTCCCTTGTGTAGGGGAGCTCCTGGTTCAGTAGACACTAATAAAGATTTAATTTTCTTTTTTGAATTTGGTCCCCATGTATCATCTTTAAGTTTTATTTCCTTAATTATTTTAGTGCCCCTCAGTAAATTAAGAGAAAATAATTCCCCATTCTTTAGGAAGTTAGTGCCAAATTAATACAAGTTTATATGGCAACAAGAAAATTTATCCAGTAGTACTTGCTTCTGAGTCTGTGCCATTTATCCAGAAGATCTGGGAGACTTTTCATGTGCTGTGATCCCTGCTTCTTCATTTAACAGCCTTCATTACATTTCAGCAAGTTCCATTTATAAGCATTCCTGAAGCTCATCAGTGGGCTAGCAATCACACAAAGACTGAATCAAGTCAGCAATTGGAGAGAATATTTTCTAATTAGCTCAACTAATAATCTTTCTTAGGGTATGCACAGGGAAATTAACCCTGAGTTTCTCTCTGATGGCATCCAATAAGGGTGGTTTGCCAATCTACCTCATTTGATCTGGAGAGATTATGTACAGAACATGTTGTTATGAATATTATTCTATTAGTTAACTTTTACATATTTTACAGATTATTATACATTTAATAGGAAAGAATACTGACTCTGAGATCAGATGACTTGACATTAAATCTTCCCTCTGATACCATCAGTGTAAAAACTGGGCAAGTCAGTTAACTTCTATATTTCCTCATGTATAAAATGTGTTGGCAACATTCTGCCTTGGGTGTCTTTCTTCTCCTCTCCCATCCTCATGATGTCTTTCTTCTTTATAGCTAACTAACTCTTTTAGATGCTAAATTCCTCTAGAGATTTAGCCTGCCATTCAATGGCATATACTCCTACCTCCTGATGTATTCCCTTTCTCCTGGTTAATTGTGAATATTTCTTGGGAACTTGTTTTTTTTTCCATTATGAATTGGTATATGCTCTCCTGAATCTATTTCATATTTACCACTCTTGGTTTCTGTTTTACCTTTTCATTTTGTCTGTATGTCTTCTCATAAATAAACTTACCTGTCTTGGCCAAAAAAAAAAGGAATATTGGAAAAGATGATCTCTGAGGTCCATTTCAGCTCCAGATTTTTGATCTTTTAATTACCATCAATAAAAATTCTATATTAAACCTTTAGCCATTAATAATTTTAGATTCAAATAAAGTAAGAGAAAATAAATAAGTGTAATCTGTGACATCATCCTAAACTCTAAGTTTATATGGGAAAATTGTAGGTACCCAATCTTTGCCTTGGGTGCAGTGGATAGAGCACCAGGCTTGGAATCAAGAAGGCTCATCTTCCTGAGTTCAGTCTGGGCTCAGATGTATTTATTAGCTGTGTTACTCTTGGCAAGTCACTTAACTTTGTTTACTTCAATTTTCTCTTCTGTAAAATGAACTGGAGAAGGATATAACAAACCACTTTACCATTTTTGCCAAGAAAACCCCAAATGGTATCATGGAAAGTTAGATATGACTTAAATCACTCAACAAGAACAATAGCAACAAAAATCTTTGGCTTGTTTTGTTTTCACTCAAAGTTGTCTTTAAGAAATGTTTATATACATATAATGCAAGTTTCTCAAACAACTCTGGGATGTAGGTATTATTATTATTACTATACCTATTTTACAATTGAGAAAATTGAGTCAGATGGAAGTTAAGTGACTTGCTCAGGATCACCCACTACTAAGTGTCTGAGGTCAGGTTTGAACTCATGTCATTCTGCCTCTAAAATGGGCATTCTGTTCGCCACACTACTCACCCACCTTTGAAAGAAATTGAATTCTCTGGAAAAGTAATCTTCAAATTTGAACATATCTACTCAATATGTAAATACTTATTTATAAAAGATATACATGTACCTCCATAGTGATATATCATGTACTCTATAAATATACAAATACAAAAAATGAGGTAAAGATTAAGTGAGGAATTTTAAAAAATATTTATTTTATAAATAGTACATATACCTCTTTGCTTTCACTAAAATATTAGTAATGATTTTAGAAACAGCAGTGGGACTAAATAAGCTTGTTTATTTTTTTTTTAATCTTGGTTTCTCATTTTGTGATAATGATTACAAAATCTGGTTCTAAGTTTAATTCATTTCCATGTATGGTTTCGATGATTGTGATATTTGAAAAAAATAATTCACAATGGAACATTAGTTGTCATTGACATAGTATTCATTTTAAAGGTATATTGTTCATTTTTTCAATCCCCTACAGAAATTATGCTAATTTTTTTATTTTAGGAAATTCAACTAGTAAATTCCCACTTCTTTGATGTTAATCACTTTTTTCTTGTCAACTAATAAGAAGGTATTGTCTCCTTAAAGTTTTAAGAAATAGTTAAAATCCATTGAAATTCTTCATTTGGCAGGTTTTAAACAATTTAGAAAAATTCATTTCATAACTTTTTAATGTGTAAATGTGAAAGTTATTCTAATTGACACTTCAACTTCAGCAACAAAAAACATTTTAAATGTCTTGCTAAGAAAATGTCTTCAAATTGTTATAAGCTGATATTTCGTCTCACAAATACATTTAGGATAAGAGTTATCATTAATGCTGGAAGATATAAATTCATATTTCAGTTAATCATAATAATTTCAAATCCTTGACATTTCTTGACAGATATAATTGAAATATATATTTCATAGAGATTTCTTTCAACTATAAGTTAAACAAGATGGCCACTAAAATCCCTTCCTAATCTTATATTTTATGAATATTAATTTTTCGCTGTTAATTGTTGTTATTCAGCCATGTCTAACTCTATATGACACCATTTGAAGTTTTCTTGGGAAAAATACTGGAGTGGTTTGCCATGTCTTTCTCCAGTTCATGTTACAAATGAGGAAACTCAGACAAACATGGTTAAATGACTTGCCCAGGGTAATAGAGCTAATAAGTATCTGAAGCCAGATTTGAACTCTGGTCTCTCTGATTCCTGGCTCTCTATCCACTGTACCAAATTCCCCTGTTAGTATGCTTGATGAAAAGCTGATAATATAGATGCAACTGTCAATTCTTTTCCAGTTTTATTATGTAAGCATTCGTTGTTAGTATTACCTTCCACCCAAAATTTCTTTGTAGGAATATCGTTTAGTCCATGATTAGAGTTAGTTTAGGTAAAACTAGACAATATAATTAAAAAATCCACAAAAAACATATGCATATAAACAAATACTGTTTCAGTATGCTGAAAGCAAGCAAACAAGCTAGAATGACGCTGTCAACCCCTCCATATTGTGGAATTTTGTCATATATAATAGTGAACATCTAACAGATGGACTTCCAGGTATAATTGTCAATTTGTATATTAAATATCAGTAAAGCTTAATTGATTTCTTTTTTCGACCAAAGTTAAGGAATTCCATTTTTTTAAAATTTTCACAGTTAAGTTGATTATATGATACTCTACCACTTTGGAGAACACCACTCTAGAATTAAGGCTGTTTCTTTTCTGTTGGGCTTCCATCCTCATCTGGAATGTATATAGTCCTTTCAGTTCATACTAATGTCTTGATTGGGCTCTCGCATATGGGAAATGAACTCAACTTTTACTAGAATGTCTATCCCTAGTTATACATAATCCAAGTGAGTAACTGTGATCTCTTAGATGAAGCTCTAAGTAAGGATCAAGATTTGGGTTTTTTGCTCTTTGGTTCTTATTTCTGTGGTTCACTTTCAATACTTGTCTTCCTTTTACCCTTCAGTTCTCTATTTGTCCAATACATTTTATTATATTGTGGCTTAATTTTGTTCCATTGCTCTGATATGCTTGCTCTTTCTCCTTTTAGACTCTATCACAACCATGCTGCTGTTCTTGTCTCTGCCCTCTGCCATTTGTTGGAAGGCATCATGACTTATTAGTGATAACCTCCATATCCTATCATCTATGTCTCCTTTCAGCACTGCTCTTGTTTCTATTTACTCTTCTTTGTCCTCAGCATGGTATTAAGCTCTTTGAGAAGGAGATAACCAGGACCACTACACTTTTGGACCATTTAACATATCAGTTCTATTTCAGTCATGTCTCTTAGCATTATCTTCCACAGAAAGAGCTTAATCACACATGTGGCACTAACAGAGGGCACTCTGTTAGTCAAAGATCTCTGAAAAGATTACAGATATTCAATTTCTTTCATCCTTTTTGCCATTAACTGGCCAGATATTGTATACCTGCTTGATTATCTCCTACCACTGAAGGTTTTTTTTGAGATCACAACAAACATACTTTCAAATTTGTCTTTCCATTTCCTTTGTTATTTTAAAATTTTAATTAGTGTTTTATTTTCCCCAGTTATATTTAACAACAAATTTTAACATTCACTTTTTAAAACTTTGAGTTCTAGCTTCTTTTCCTTGTGCCTTTCCAGTTTTCATCATCTTCTTTGGTAATGAGGATTAGATTATGTCAATTTTACAGATATTTACTATGCATGATTGTGACACACAAAGAAATTGGAAGGGGAAGAGAAGAGAGATCAATTTGGCCATAATAACCAAGCCTCAAGTTCCTGATTTCTCATGGAAGTATGCTCTTTGGACATCCTTTCCGTGTTCTGAAAGGACTTGAAATTTGGGGGAAAATTGACTTTAACTGATGTGATTTGTAAGATACAATTCATATTAATAAGAGCTTTGCTCAGTCTTTGTGGGGATATGAAATAAGAGGACAGAAAGACAGAATGCAATGTTATGGAAAAGCAAGAGGAGAAACCTCAGCTATTCTAGGTCTTTTGATTTCCAATCTATAGAAAAATTGTTTCAAAGTTATTCTTTTACATAAGAATAAGAAGAGATCATTTTAATTTTCATTATCATTTAGCTTTTATCAAGATCTAATGGTGTGATAGATACTGAAATGACATTTTTTATTGAATTAAGATCACACAACAGTGTCTTTATGGTCTTGAAGGATACTATGTTAAAGGAAAATCTTGAGGGCCTTTTCTACTTGGTTCCACTAGAGATTACTTCTATAATAAACAGAGATTTTCTCCTCTTAAGATGTTCTTGGTGAAGTTACTTGAGACTTAAAATTGTAAATGCTAGTAAGGGGAGGGAACTTGTTTGTTGTTTTCGCCAAAGAACTACCTATGGCCTCTTCTTAACTTCTCTTGAGAGTTTGTAGGAATTAGAGAATTATAGATTGTTAGAATTGGAAGAATTTTAGAAAATATCTAGTTATAGGGTCTTAGGATCATCCCTTAAAATTGGAAGTGACCTTACAGAGCATAAAGTCTCTCATCTCTCCTACCTCTCATTTCAGAACAAGATAATGGAAGCCCTTAGAGGTTGAATGACACAGGTAGCAAGTGGCTGAGCCAAGAAATGAGTCTGTATTCTCTTAAATTAACAATCTTCCCCTACCTTTATCCCACCTACTTTGGTTCATACTTCTTCTCGATGCAATTTCTCTTTGGAAAAAAAATTATCAAAATATGTCTTAGCAAAGGTAGCATTATTGGATAAGAATGGCAGCAATACTAATAATATTGATATTGTATGGTGCTTGAAAATTTGCAAAGACTGTATTTCATTTGATCACTACAATACAGCCATCCAAGGTAGAACTGCTGCAATTATTCAGAGGCTGCATTGAGTGTATCATCAAATACAGTCTCTGAGGCTGAGATGCAAAACCAAAAATATGTGTTAATTGCAATTTAATGATTAACACCAAAGAAGCAATTCTCTACCGTCT
Source organism: Sarcophilus harrisii (assembly GCF_902635505.1). Classification (NCBI taxonomy): domain Eukaryota; kingdom Metazoa; phylum Chordata; class Mammalia; order Dasyuromorphia; family Dasyuridae; genus Sarcophilus; species Sarcophilus harrisii. The sequence continues at coordinate 209,070,940 of NC_045430.1, read as the reverse complement.
AGCACCGTGCCATCCATACATGAAACCATCGATTATAACAAATAGAGAAATATTAAATGCTCCAGATAAGTTCACTTACATTGACAGTACACTTTCCAAGAATTGCACATAGGTGATGATGTGAACAAATTGTCAGAGCTAGCTCAGTGTTTGGAAGGCTTCAAAAGGAAAGATGGGAGAGAAGAAGCATGAGACTGTCTGCCAATCCAAAGGTCTGCAAAGCTGTTGAGCACCAGTGGAAGCTGGATAGTCTACCAATACCATGGCGGGACACTGAATTACTTCCATTTCAATTGTCTTAAGAAGATTCTGAAATTTACTTTCTAAAATAAGGTACAGGGACACTGAGGACCTTTCTTGACTTAAACTATCAAGCATTCAAATTCTCCTGTAGAGAGCACAACTCTGGTGGGCTGGCCGTATTATTCAAAGCCAGACATGTTTGCGCAAAATACTCCCATAAGTCAAGCACTCTGATGGAGCTCAGAAGAAATGATCCAAGGACACTCTTAAGATCTCTCTGATAAATTTTGGAATTGATTGCATGACATGGAAGATACCCAAAGATCCCAAAGAACTATCCAGCATGGTATGCCTACATCAAAGAAGGTGCTATGCTCTCTAAACAAAGCAGAGTTACAGTAAGCTCAAAAGAAATATGAGACATACAAATTTATGGACATCACTATTCAAGATGTTTATATGGACTCCTTGTGCCAAACCTGCGATAGAGCTTTCTGAGCTTATACTGGTCTGATCAGCCACAGTCAGACACACCATATCTTGATTCTAACATAATGATATCATTTTGTTCTCTTTGAGAACAAAGGACAATTACCAATTAACTGCAGTTATTATCCTTGTTTTTACAGAGAGGAAAAATGAGGATCTGAGAGATTGAATTACTTGTTCATTTATGGTCACATAACTACTAAATACAAATGTCTCATTTTATGAATAAGGAAATTGAGTCCCAGAGAGCTGAAGGAATTTCTCCAAGTTTGAGAAGAGCCAAGACTAGAACCCAAGTCCCTTTACTTCTAAGCTATTGTTCTTCCCATTTCCTATGCAACAACATTGACTCCAACATGAGAAAGTGTCCTTTATTAATGTCTGAGGAGTGAATTCTTTGAATTCCAAAACTATGCAAAGGGACTGAGGCACTTGGAGGAGTGATCCAAGGTACTTTGGTGTGTCTCAGAAAACTGCCAAGCAACCTGTGCAAAAAAAAACACAACATGTGTCTGAATCCATGATCTTCAGGAAAATCATAAACACAGGCATTTTCTGTGCTGTTTTTATCATTTTAGAATTAGAGCTAGAAGTGATCTCAAAAGTCACCTCTTTATTTTACAGATGACGAAAGTAGACAAGACCAGTTTTTTTTTTCCTTCCAATTTTACAGATGACGAAACTGAAGTCCTGAGAGATTGAGTGACATCAAAAGAGATTAAGCAGCTTGACTTATGATATACACATAAAACAAGAAACAGCCAACACTTTTGCATCCAGGTCCTTTGAATCAAAATATAGAAGTCTTTTTTCACACCACCATAAATTCTAATTTTAGGAGATTGTTTTAGACTTACCTGAACTAAAATTGGTTGTTCTTTTTTTATTAAGAGTCTGAAGAGGCTATAACTGAGCAAAAATGGGAGAATTTGACTTCAGCACTAATGGATACTTCATGACTCACCTAGGCAGAACCAAGAGATAGAATGCAACAAGCATACTTCATACAAAAAAAAAATACCCAAGATCTTGCTCATCATGTCAGGAAGATAATTTTCTCTAATGGTCTATACTTTTTCTTTGCTTTGGCTGGATGGGAAGTCATAATATTTTGATATTGCTGTGTCTATTAGGAAAGGTTTAGCTTTTTTTTTTTTTTACAAAAAGGTCAAGAAACATGTGCTTCACATTCAAGATTATCACATAGTACACATCTGTGTGTGTGTGTGTGTGTGTGTGTGTGTGTGTGTGTGTATGTAAGGTCATATAGTCCTTCAAGTAGGGAATCCTCTTTTCTAACTTAATCCACCTAAGTGTCAATGCAAATAAAGTTTGAAAAATCCTTCAATTACAAGAAAAAAACAACAAAAAATAAAAAAATCCATCTTCTATAGTGCAAAGGAATGAGGCTGCTAATTTCAAGCTAGTCCAAGTAACTGTCGTTGGCAATACAAGTACATCTAATCAGCTTCATTTAACCTAATTAATGGGTAAAAATTAAGATCCACCTGACCTATCATTGACCTCATTAGGGAGGTATTTTTTTAAATGCTCTTATTTCAGTTTCTTGGGAATTGAATCAGCTTTTTAGTGTACAGATTTGTCTTTCTACCCTAGATGCTCATCAATGCTGTGGAGACCAGGATATGAATTTTAATATATTTTAAAACAAATAGTGATGTGGTTCACAATACCCACTTGACTGTAAATATCATCATTACTCACTAGTATTTGCTCTCTCTATCTAATATGCTGGGTTTGCTGCACAAGAAAAGAACGGCCTTGACTAAATAATTTTTGGTATATGTAATTCTTTCCTGATATGCTAAATGTTCAACATTGTAGAGATTACTTAATCTATCTTGCCCACTAAGATGGAAACTCCTTGAGGGTAAGGATTATTTTGTTTTTTTTACTTCATTCCTAGCACTTGTCTCCATTCTTAAATATATATATATTTTTTCTTGTTTGGACTTGTGACTACATTGGCAAGTGTTCCTTAACATAAACCCCTTTCTTTTCAGTCTAGTGAAGATCTCTTATCACATCTCTCTCTCTCTCCTCTCTCTCTCTCTCTCTCTCTCTCTCTCTCTCTCTCTCTCTGTGTGTGTTTGATGAATGTGTAATTGGAAAAAAATCTGCATTTCAGTTAGAAATTAGCAAAAATGAAGATGTAATTTTCTTCTCCCAAATTCACAGTACTCCTAAAACCTTGGGTTTGTAGAATCCAAATTTAAGAACCCTTGTGGAAGAAATTACCTCTACAAATAGATGTCATAGACCATTCTGCCATTTCTTGGTTTCAAAGGTTGTCTTTATGACTTTGGGCTTAATCTTGCATATAGCAGATCCTTAATGTTGAATTGATTTAAATATTTTGGTGAGAAGAACACTGATATGAACTCAAAACTTACTGATTTGCTCTTTTTTGGCTATTTTCTCTCAGCTAGTTCATCATAGATCATCCATGTCATTGATGATGCTTAAGCAAAATCTCTTACTTAGCTCTCATGATTTTTTAAAAATTTAAACACCTCCATACTCATATAAATCTTAAGTCAATCTATAGCCCATACTCTTCCAAAGATGAAGATGAAAGGGACTGGTGGATTTTGAAACACAATTCCCCTTAGTTATGCCCCATAGTATAAATACATTTTAGAAATATCTAGTGAATATTCTGCTTTGGGTGGGTTGAGGCTTCAAGCTGTGTATTATTTTAAATTTAAATTTATCCCTTTTCATCAAAGAGAACCATAGGGAGTGTACCCGTTTTTTTTCTCCCTTATCATCAGAACTGCACTCGACACCATTATCCCCCTTCAACCCCCAGTTCTGAAAATACCCAGACTTTTGAGATATGAGGGCTGTGATATACTTCTATGGGAAAATATATCTTTGGCTGATGAAGCCAGGAAAATCCAAAATAAGTAATGAAAAATATCCCCTTTCTTCTGAAAGATAAAATTCATATTTTGGCTGCATTGCTGCCCTTAGTTCCCCACTGAAAATTAAAGGTACAGTCCTCAGTATTTTCTCACCTTCCTCACATTGGTTTCTTAAACCATTTTTAAAAATAGTAAGAAAAACCAGAGGTCTCTATGGCCTATTCAGGGGCACAGCATCAGAAATTCTAAAGGAACCAGTACCTCATTGTTTAAAATGCAGGGCTAGTTTCAATGACTTAAACAACTGACTGATTTCTTTTAGAATTGCTCACAGTATTAACTGAGTTTCTGTCTCTTTCTGCCCAGAGTGAATAATTGACACAGCAATATCTGGACTAACAGTGCCCATGGTATATTTTGTGTCAACTTTTCTACAATTCACTAATCAACAGTGAAAGTGTAAGCTGCTTAACACCCGGATCAGGAGTTGGAATTCCATGTCATGTCCACATTTCATATCCCTCAAACCTAAATGGTCAGGGAGATCTAATTATAAATGTGTCATTCAGTATTTATTTTAAAAGAAAAGCTCACTGAAGGACTCTTAATGTCTCTGACAACTGAACAAAATGAAGGGTACCCCAAGCTGATGGCTAACAGAGAGATTACAGGATTAAAGCAACTCTTTCATTTTCCCATTGTTTCCTCAAAATAAAATAAAATAAAATAAAATAAATCCTCCAACTAATATATTTCCTTAACCTTTCACACTGTATCTCCCCTGATAGCTAGGTATTGAATATTTAACAGAGGCATTATACATTGAGTGAGCCCACCCTGGAGATAATTCAACCTCACTGTTTTCCCTATTACCCTGGTATTGTGGCTGGGTCATTCATTAGGAAACATATCATATCTAGTAGTCACTTCCTGTACCAAAGTCTGGTGTTTGCTGAAGTGATTTCTTTTTTCTAGGAAATATGTGTTTCCAATCAGTTCTTTTACAAATTTATGTTTTATAAAATTCTGAATACATTTAAAATATTTAGACACAAAGAACTAGAAGGGAAAAAACATTCAGTGGACATTTGGAGAAGATATATTTCTATAGATACTCCCCCTCCCTACCGATTTATTTTTGACAGTTCTATGCCTCCTCAAATTCTACTCATTAAAACCTTCACGTTGACCATCTCAGCCATTTTAGCTGAGGGCAACAACAAGACAGAACACTTTGAAGCCCGCTATCACTAGTCCTTAATCTTTTAAAAGGTTTATCATCGAGAAATGTGTAACCATTTTCATCTGCTTCTTAGGAGAAAGCCTAAATTTTGTCACCCTCTTTTACATTTTGGTGAGGGCCCACTCCTGTGAAATATGCTCTGAGTTTTTGCCTCAGTTGTTTGTTATTGTTCTTATGGGTGGTGATGAATCTTATTGTTGTGTTTGTTTGCCTGGTTTTGGTGTGCTCCGGTGTGACAAAACTCCAAGTTTTTCCCCCTAAGGGACTGCAAACCATCTTCTCCTTTCTAGGTGATGTCAGCATTCTCTTGTCCTTGGATATTTGTCAGTCAGCAATTTAATGCATCACCCATGTGCTCCAGCTTTCATCCTTTAACGACTGGGGTATTATTTGCTATATTTCAGGTGCCTCTGTGAGTGTCTGTCATCCCTAGAAAGATGGGCTTTTGAACTAGTGGAGGAAAAAAAAATGGCATGATTGACGTGACTTTTGACATGATTTTTGTCAAGACTTTGGCATGCCATTTGCTGGAAAACCTATTCTAATGAATGCCTTTTACACTTCCAAGATGTGCAATCTAGTGATATGCTAGCATTTTTCCACCTTGATATCCAAATGCCAATCATCTGGGAGAAAATTATGCCAGTGAATAAGGTAGCATGCAATTTACCCTCTAGAAATTGAACATCTACCTTAAGTGGTAAAAAGGTGTTTTTCCATACCCTGATCTAAGTTTGCATATAAATCTGCCTGCCTACACTTTATCCATATGCAACAAACATCCATCTTTATGAGTCATCCTTTTTCTATTTGAATGGAGTGTTTAATATACATTTAAAATTACTTTTGTATTTATTCAGTTACTATATTAAGGTAGAGGGGAAGGAATTGCTAGGACTAGAGTACCAGGTTGCACCTTCCCTGAGGAGGCCCCCACTCTTTGAGCTAGAGTGAGTGAAGGTTTGGGAAATAACATCACTACTTTTTTAACGTAGACTTCTTTTCAGTAACTCCAAAAGATACACACACACACACACACACACACACACACACACACATATTTTTTTTTCTTCTTTTTTTTCCTCTCCTCTTTCTTTATTGGCTTGGGATTTGTGTCTTAATCAAAGTATTCAAGAAATGCACTTCATCATAAAGGGGGTGGAGGGGAGTGAGACACTTTTACATGATGCTCCAGTTAATTAATGCTGGATTGCTGTAGAATGTTACAGGAGTACTCATGAGCTTCCCATTTACACCAAATGAGTTTGCTGTGATTAATGTTATCATAGAAAATACCAAAGGAATTAATAATGATTAGGCCATTACTTCCAAGTGTTGCTGGAAACTCAGAGATCTTTATTCATTACAACAAGAGCTTTTTCAAAAACTAAAAGTCAACAAACTTTCAGTTCTCTTTTCTAGTGGGGAGGTGTGTGTATGTGCATGCACATATACACCTCAACTAAAATTTCTGAAATTAATATTGTCTCCAAGAATGTTTTAGATTTTTTCTTCCCCAAATATATTCAAACTTTGGGTTAATATACAATGAAAAAAGAAAATTAATTCTCTCTCTCCCTCCCTCCCTCCTTTTCTCTCTGCTACCATCTTAAACATAACTAGGAATCTAAAAGACTATTTCTGTGATACCCATCATATGAAAAAAACCAGTGAAATTCTGGTAGTTGAATAGTTTAATTGTAAAATGAACTATTTTGTTTTTCTTAGGCAGGATTGGTCTTCTACACTAGAGTAATAACTAAATGTACCTTCTTTATTCCCCGTATGTAGTTCTTCAGTTTTTCATCTCCTTGATTTTGCTCATGTCATTGACTTTGCCCCATGCCTAGAAAGCTTTCCCCTCATCATGTCATCTTTATAGAAGCCCTCGTTTCTTTTAAGATATAACTCAAGCATCACATTTTACATTGCTATCTTGATCACCCAAAAATTTAGTAGCTTCCTTCTTTAACTACCTTGTGTTAATCTAGTTCTATTTTTTTAAAGAGGGATTCCACACCTCTCAACCTCAATGAATATAACTAACAAAATGAAGACCCTGGAACCTTTGTTAGGTGAGATTGCCTATTTGAATACATTAGAGAATCAGTCAATCAAAAATGTAAATTGCATTTCAAGCTTTCTTCAAAACTCAGCTTAAGTCCTATCTTGAAGCCTTTTCCAGTTACCTAGCCTTTCCCTCAGATAGCCTTCTGATTATCTTGTATATACATAAGTACTTACATGGTATCTCATTAGAATAAATATTTTTTTCCAAGTGGGGTTTTTGCATTTTTCTTGCGTCTTCATTACTTAGAAAAATGATTGAACAATTCCTAGGTATTTCTATTAAATCAACAATAGAAGATATTAACTAGTTATTAATGAAATGAAAGCAAATATTTTCATGTAGACTGCTTCTTGTGGTTGGTTAAACACAATAAAATGTGCCCTAAAGGGAGTATATTGAGATCAGGGTGAAGATATTCAATTACATACCATAGAGTTTAGATTAAACAACAAATTATTTGGAAACCTGAGACTCTAAAAGTTGACTAATCAAATGATGAGGAAGCTCCAGCTAAGCCCCTGATATAGGATTACTTTAGGGAGATATAAGAGTACTTCTTTCTTTGCTTTCCCCATTAAGCAGAAAATGATCTTGTCAATATTAAAACATCTGATTTGCTAAACTTCTTATCTATGTCCTATAATATCAGTGACTAATAATAGTGATTGCATCAGGGAACAAGGATAAGTAGTTTTGGAAGCCTAAAAAAGTCATTGACCCTCAAAGCCCAGCAGAAACCACTCTAATCCCTCAAGGTTCCCTTAGAATCTTAGAGTAGGAGAGAAGTGATTAACTTCTCAGGGCAAAAACTATTAGTTTAATATGAATGAGGAAATTGACCCCAGAGTAGTAGTCAAACTATATATATTTATATGTATTAATCTTGTCTCTTCTCATAGAATATAAGCTCCTAGAAAAAGTAACCGTTTTAATTTTGTCTTTCAATCAGCAGTGGTTAACAAAGTGCCTGGCATGTAATGGGCACTTAATAAATACTAATTGATGTCATATTTCAAGCTCCTGGAAGTATTAAATTCAGTACTTTATTGGAGATGAGAGATCAGGAATATCTAAAAGATGAGATACCACCTGAGCAGTGGAGTCCAGAATAGCTGTGTGCTTCCATGAAAACAACAGAAATCTTGAGAATAAAGTATATTTTGCTTTATGGAGTTCTATAATTCGGTAAATAAAGTACTAGAACTGAGTTTGGGAGTAAACTTCTTACTTCAGTTAGGTCTTAGGTTGTTTTTTTTTTATATTGTTTTATTTTGTTTTTGTGTTGTTTTGTTTTGTTGTTTTATTTTCCCATATTGACTTTGGAGGAACACAGCTTGACCTGTGGTCAAGATAAATAATAAATAAATCTGTAATCCAGATAAAAAGAAACCATGCTACAAATGTATATTATGCAGATTTTAGATAGTTAAAATGACAAACTCTTCAATGATAGTATTAATATAAGCAGCTAGAAGGTAAAACTATTCATTTGATAGGACTTGGCCTTAGTCTGAGATAATTACAAAAATCATACTAAAGTTCAAGCCATCAACATTCTTTTAGCCCCTATTCTAGGATGATATATATGAATATGTCTCATTTTTGCCATATGGAAGTTTGTAGGCTAGTGGAAATAAAATTTTCATTGCTATGTCTACACAGTAACAAAACATCTGGTTCATTTTCATTGGAGGGAAAATATCAGTATGCCTTTATAGGATTTTGCTTTAATAATACAGCTATGTCCTGATTAGTGAAAATAAATCCCATGACCTGGTTCCATCATTTAAATTATCATTGCACATTTCCATTGGACTGGAACCAAATACCACATTTCCACATAATTTTAGCTTTGAATAGTGTGAATTTGAATAATTGGACCATTTCATGGGATTGTACTAATCAGGACCTAGTTAAATCATACCATCCTTCACCTATCAAAAACATCTTAGGTTGGCATCATTTGGACAGAGCTGATGATTGCACTATTAGGTCTATGAGTACCATTAATAGGAATATTTATTATTTATGAGTCCCACCTTTATAGTTTTCATGACTTTGTACCATTCTAATAGGGCTTTTTTACATTTTCCCATATGTAACATATTTTGTTAACTTTTGTGCCTTCCTTTTGAGATTACTTTCTACTTATACTGTATATATCTTACATGTACTCCTTCTTTGGAATGTAAGATTTTGGAAGTCATGGACTATGTATTTCTCTTTCTTTGTATCCCCAGTTCTAAGTCTAATGCCTATCATTTAGAAAGTGCTTGTTAAATTTTTATTGATTGATGACTTCTTATCCTCCCAGTAATTTATAAGTTCCTAAATGACAAATAATGTCACTTAGTCATCTTTCTACCTCCCAGAAGGTTTAAAACATTCTATTGTATGTAAGACATACCCAGAAATATTTATTCAATGAATGGATTGATAACTGAGTGGATTTATTCATTGACCTCTGTCCCCAAGAAGATTGTTAAATCCAGTATCAAATGATCATTAATTATAGGCCAAAAGGCGGGAGCAAATGAATCAAATAGAGCCTTTCCTTTTCAGTAGAGTTCTTGGTTTCCAATAGATCACTCTTGCTTTATGTACAAGAAGGATTGTTTACCTGTTGATTAAATTGATTACCAAATGTACTTGTGATATTTATTAAGAACATGGAAATTAGAATCTTCTTTTACTATTTGAATTATAGTTGTTATTGAACTCTGTCACTTGGAAAAGACAGAGCATTATATACCCTTTTCTAATTAGTGACATTGCTGTGGAAAGTCCTTGGCTGAATAATTTATCCAGTGATATACACACTATCTTTTGCTTCGCTCCCAAACTACAGAAGTATATCCACAGGGAAAATAATACAAGGAGAATATTAAATAATATGATTTAACATTAGACCAAAATAGTATGATTACACATTATTCCACTGGGTTTTCAAATAATAAAAGCTCACATTTATAGGTAGTTTTATGGTTTACAAAGCACTTTTGAAATTAGAGATGACTTGTGGATAATGGCAAGTAAGGGAATATCATACTATTCTACTATTGACTTTAGAGTATTTGGAAGCCCCAGCATTAATCAAAGAAGGGCATCAACAATTTAGCCACATTTTCCACAACCTTTTGCCTATTTAGTATGAAAGCTAGCATTGTATTCAAGAAATAAGATCTTTGGAATTATTATCTTCTTTACTGGATTTTGATTTACTCCTGCCTATTCACTGTAATTTACATGTAGGAGGGCTTTGCATTTCCTTAAATGAACCTTATGGAGTGTTGATGACTCCTCATCTAAAATAATAATAATAACAGCATGTTTTTAAAAATTGCAAAAATACTTCCTAAAGAAGAGCTACTTAACTGAAAAATAACAAAGACTATAAACAGAGAGACCACTTAAATGTAATTGATACTGCTTTAACATTGGATGGAACTATGATCCAAAAATGTGATCAAAAAGTCCTATGTGAGCAACACTCATATAAACACAGCTCATTTGTGTTCATAAGGAACTGATGAATAAATGAATAAATGTGGATTTGTTTATAGAATTGAAAGTATTAGTGACCTAAATGCAAGAATAAGTAATTAATAAAGGAACTTATAGAGATTTCATTCTTAAGGAGCTTAGACTTAGAGACTGGTGCAAATCTGTAATGATGATGATGATGATAATGATGATGATGATGATAATGATGATGATGATGATGATGATTTTCTTTTTCTGAACTTTCATGTGCTAACTGACCAGTAATGGAATATCAGCTCCTCCTAAGATCCTTTTCATATGAAGTCAATAAAGCAGAATAATAAGAACAAAATAAAATAGCACTGATAATAATTAACATTGACATTTAGTTGTTTTATGGATTTCAATGCACGTTGTATACATTTAATAATAGCCACACCATAAATAACTCAGAACATTTATTGCCTATGACAGGTAGCAGACAAGAGTGGCAAAAGAGATAGCATCAAAAAGATATGCACTCTCCTGGTACATACATAATGTCAAGAGACCCAGAAGAATGCTCAGAACATTCAGCTCCTTGAATTATGGGAAGGATATAATTTTTAAAAAACACTTTCTGAGAGAAATTAGCATTATGTTCTCATATATATCTATTAAGAAGATGATGTGGAGCAGAGTTAGGATTTTTCCAAGGTCACAGCAATTAGTACTTGGAAAGCAATGTTTTCAGTCCATTATTCAATTTTAAAGCTTTGTTTAATGTGTTAGGTTTATCAGTATGCTTTGTACATAGTAATGCTTAATATTTTTTCCTTAATTCATCTATGCATTTATTAATCAAACTAGCCTTTTCCTTTTGCTAGTTGTTTTAACAGATAAGTCATCTGATTGGACAGATAGGTCATTTGATTGGACATCAGTAATAATAGGGCTCTTAAATTTCAGTTTCTCTCCTCTCTGATTTATTTTCTAGACAGATGGCACAGGAATATTCCTAAAGCTCAGGTCTGATCTTGACATCTTATCCTCAAGAATTTTCGTTAATTCCCTAATCTCTACATAAACTCCTAAATTTATGGGATTTCATAAAAATATGGTTCTTACTTCACGCTCTCCCCTTAAGTTCCATTATATTCTAGCAGAAAGAACCTTCTTCTTGTTCTTTGAATTGGGCATTACTTCCCTCTCCATGCCTTCATGCTAGGTTACTTGAATGCTTAGGAGCAGCTCTTTGCTTAGTGTTGCTTAAGACTCTTGCCTTAGCTTCCTTCGATGTTCAACTGCTATACTTTCTCCTATGAGAGCTTTTTCCTGATTCTTCTAATCATTAGTACTCTCTCCTACAATTTATTTTGTATTTATTTATTTACATATTCACCTTTTAGATTCTCCTAGTAGAATGGATGCTATTTATGAGTAAGGCTTCATTTTATTTTGATCATTGTATTCCTAGCATCTAGTCCTGCATTTTGTGCTTACTAGGCAAGTAATAAATGCTTATTGAATTGAACTACATTGGCCACATTTTAACAGCATAGACAACATAATTCAGAATTTGAGTGTAAATTTTCTTAGGAATTGCTTGTATGACAAAAAAAAGTCATCCTTATGAGATGTTTCCCCTCTTGTAATTATTTAAAGAACTATCATCCTGTCAACTCACTCACGTTGTACTATATAAGGGAAGATTGTTGATAAGAATTATGTTGTAAGTTTTTAGTCAGTTTTTGCATTTTGTTCTCTCTTTTCAAAGTGAATATTGACCAGTCCAAACTATGATGTCCCACGGCTCTACCTACTTTATGACCTGTGGATTTAAAAGATTTATTCTGCTAAAGCAATGGGAGAAATACTTTTCTATAAAAGAGGATTCCATTGCCCTTCCTTCTTATTGACTCCAATGGAGTGACAGAAAAAAAGTTCTTTATGAAGAGTGGAGATGTTTTGCTCTACAGGGTCAAGAGAAGAATCTAGCTAATTGGTCATCTGAAAGACATACTAATGCTACAATTAAATCTTGTTTATCCAGCATCCAATTACCCAATAACTGGAAAGTTCAAATGACTGAAAATTGCCACCAACAAGCCATACATTTCTGTACTGTGTCTTTTTAGGATAAAATAACAAAAACAGTCACAGAATCTGATATCCCAAATGTATTTTTGAAAGCAACTTTCAGGGTATGTGACTTAATAAAGGAGCAGAGCCAAGAATGAGTCAGAACTTCCCAAATTGGTGCTATATTAGCTGGCTCAGATGGTTAGAACTAGTCCTTTATATTTAGGCCTATTAGGCTGCAGGAGCTCTTGCCTAATTGCACATGGGAAATTTAAAATTCTTTGAACAAATATGAACTTTCCCTTTAACTATCCTTTATGGAATTTTTTGATCCTTAATTTGGTTTATGGACTTTTATTTTTGTTTAAAACTTTAGATTCATCTTCCTGCAACTGACCATTTTACTCTTCTTAGAGACAGCTTCTTTGCCTTTGACTGTATGCAGTCTCTATTGAAAATCCGGTATTGATCTCTCTTTCCCAGTACAGAGCCATCCTTCTGCCTCTTTACAGACCATTTCCCCATATCCAAGGCTGACTGGAGCAGCTTATGAGATCTCAGCCAATGTCACAGAAGATTTTCAAGTACTTTGTGCTTCAGGTCATGTCTGGGGCCCCAGGGTTGAACTGGAGAGAAGGAATTGTCTGATCTGTAAAGGCTGATTTATTTCCAGCCCCTATTCATCCTCCTTATAATACCTAATTTTCATGTTGTAGTCAATATGTCTGATGGGGTCTATGAAAAGAGACATTAAGCTATAAACTTATTGAAATAGTTTATTTAAATTTATTGAATATACAATATATTGAAAAATAAACTTCTAATAATGATCCATAAAACTTGATTGTTAAGTTGTAATGATCACTATGATTTAACAGAGAATTAATAGGAATGCAAATAAACTAGAATAATTCTTTCTCTTTCTCTCCTCAGACTTGCAACTTTGTTTTTGTTTTGCTAATAATATCCAGGTCCCATGCTTGATAAGCCAGTCAACTCTTAAAGAAATTTATTCTCAACTTCTTTTCATTTCTTCCCTCTTGGCCCATTTCTCTCTGCTTGTTTTTTTTTTTTCTGTTATAGGCATCTATCTGTTCAGTAGCATTTCTCTAAATCTTTAAATGAGATATGTCCTCCCTTAAAAAAAAAAAAAAAGAGAAAACTTTCCTTTTTCTTCTAGCTTTTGCACTTAATAAGCAACTAAAACAAGAATTCTTCTATTTTTAACATTTTTATTTATTTTTTCTGGTTATACATGTATAAATTTTTAAAATACACATTTCTTTATGAATCATATTGAGGGAGAACATTCAGAACAAAAGTGAAAAACCAGAGGACAGAAAAAAAATAGAAAAAAGAAGTGTACATAGCATGTGCTGATTTACATTCAATCTTAATAGTTTTTTTTTCTAGATGCGGATACTATTTTCTATCCAAAGTTTATTGGGATTGCCTTCAATCATTGAATAACTGAGAAGAACCAAGTCTTTCATAGTTGATCATGGCACAATCTTGCTGTTACTGTATACAATGTATTTCGGGTTCTGCTTGTTTCATTCAGCAGCAGTTCATGTAAATCTTTCCAGGTCTTTCTAAAATCAGCTTTTTCATCATTTTTTATACAACATTAATAATCAATTATTTTCACATACCAAAACTTATTCAGCCATTCCCCAATCGAAGGGCATCTACTAAGACAGGGCTTCTTAACAACTTTTGTATCTTGGTCTCTTTTGACAGTCAAATCAACAAGCATTTATGATGTACAAGTAGAGAGGCTAGGTGAAGCAGTGGATATTCACGTCTAGAAACGGAAAAGTCATCTTTCGGAGTTCAGATTTGCCCTCAGTCACTAACTGAGTCACTTAACTCTGCTTGTCTCAATTTTCTCATCTACAAAATGATCTGGAAAATGGAAAACCATCTCAGTGTTTTTGTCAGGAAAACCCCAAATAGGATCACGGAAGAGTCAGTCTTGACTGAAATGACTGAACAGCAATAACAGTGTGCTAACCACTCTGCTAAGCAATGAGTGTGCAAAGAAAGGCAAAAACCTGAAACTGCTTTCAGGAACAAGGAGTTTATGATCTAATGTGGAAAACATGATTCAAACAACTATATACAAATAAAATACATACAGGATATATTGGAGATCATCTCAGAGGGGAGATTTTAAGGTTTTGGACAACTGGGAATTGCAGAAGGTGGGATATTATCTGTGACTTGAAGGAATCCAAGGAAGCCAGGAGATGGTAAAGAGGAGATGAAATATTCTAGGCTTAGGGGACAGCCAGTGAAAATGCCAAGAAGACACAGTATCTTGTGGGAGGAACAGGATAGAAGCCAGTTGCATAGATCCTAGATGATGTGAGAAGAAGAAAACAAAAGAAAACTGGAAAGATATGAAGGCATCAGGTTGTAAAGGTTTTTCAACATGGAAAAAAGAATTTTATATATGATCCTGAAGATGATACAGAGCCACTGGAACGTTTGGACCTCCTCTCAGAAGAACATTTTTGTTGCCAACACTCATAATTAAAAGAAATACCAAATTTCAATTAGAAGTTAATAAAAATTAAAAATGGATTTTTTTCTTATCCAACTTTACTAGCTCCCTGAAATCTAATACTAGGTTAAGAACCCTGAACCATGGCTATCTACAATGCAATTCAAAATAAATAGACCCACTGCAGATCTAGAAAGTACCTTCTGACTCATCAAAGAAAGTTTAAGTAATGAATATGGGGTCTCAGCTAATGGCTAATGACTTAGTTAATAATTATTGCACCACTTTTTGGTAATGAGAAAAATGAGATGCAAGATTGCAGAACCAGAAGTGAGGCTGACTCTCAAGTATTTAATTATTGGGATTGCTCCTCACTCAGATTAAATTTCTTAGACTGAATTTTTCTCCCCATTTTCTTTAGTTTCATGACATAGAAAAGAACTTATTTCCTCCATTTTCATTGAAACAGCGCATGTTTTGGAAGGTTTTTCTCTGATAGTGAAGGAGGTATAACAGAAAGAACAAAACAATGTACATGTTAATGTGGGCAGGTTTGCAAAGCATCATTAAAATGACTCATCCCTTTTGTGAGATTTCTACACAGGACTTTGTACACTTCTGTTGAAAATGTCTGTTTCCATATGGTTCTTTATATTCTATCTGCCCTCATCTTCCTTTGCCTTTTTTTTAACCATTTGTCCTTCAGACCCACTGCTTCTAACTCGTGTGCACTTTCTTTCATTAACTTCTGTGACATTGCAATCTCATGCTTCTTTTGGTGAGAAATAAACCTCTTGAACTCAGACGAGGTGAAGTTAAAAGTTTTACTTCACAACTGCAGAAGTGGGTCTGTGCTATTATGGAACAGGCACACACATTTAGGAGAGAAAAAGATCAAGCATTATATCCCCATCCCCAGCCACAAAATCCCTCCTGTTTCTCTGTTTGCTGGGTACAACAGCTGGGAGGGAGGCAGGGAGGCAGAGACAGAGAAGAGAGAGGTGCGGAGAGAGAAAGCTGGGGGAAGAGAGAGAGAGAAAGGGAAAAGGAGAAGGAGAGGGAGAGGGAAAGGGAAAGATGAAGAAGGAGGGAGAGGGAGAGAGAAAGAAAAGGAGAGGGAGAGAGAGAGGGAGAGGAAAAGGGGGAGGAAGAAGGATAGGAAGAGGGAGAAGGAGAGGGAGAGGGAGGGAAAGACAGGCAGAGACAGAGAGAGAAAGAGGGAGGAAGAGAGACAGAGAGAAAGAGGCAGACTCAGAAAGATTGTGAGTGTGTGAGCTAGGTAAGTGGACTCCTCCAATTTCTTTGTAACTGTTTCTTTGATATTCTCCTGGGAGTCACTGCATTAAGTTTTGACAGAGTCCTGAGGGCTTTTTGTTGTTGTTTCTAATGTGTTAACTTTTGAACCTAATCAAAGCAAGTTACATATAGATAAGTATATAATAATACAAATTAAAATTTCCACGTGGAGCAATTACTGCTGCTAAATTAGAAAGATAAATGCAAACCAATTAGTGACAGCGATTAATAATTATTGGCTGTTTGAAATGTGGATTTTTTTCCCCTCTCTCTGCAACCACAGGAAGGTGACATGAAGATGAATTAGGGTGGTTGAGAGTTACCTCCGAAGAGTTTATTTATTTTTAGGTAAAGTGCTTCAGGAGCCTTCCTGAAATGCTCAGCTGCCCTTAAGTCCCCTGTCACACCTTAAAGCTGTTCCATATTTTCAGCCAGGTTTGCACAGGTATCTTGGGAATTCAGTGATTTATATGAAATACTGCCACAAAGAAATTGGGAAATAATTAAATCTAGGCTAATGGGATGTACGGTAACAGAACTGATGGGAGTTATAGTACATCCTCTGCAATATTTTTGAAAGCTGTGGCTTCGTTGGGACCAATATTTGAGTTCTTTACAGTAAAGGAAGAAAAGAAAAAGGTAGTGAGTGATTAACCCTTACTTAGCTATAGTAATGGATGGCAGTAAGAGAGTATACAAATACATAGATGATTCACAAATCACTTTCAAGTTACTGTTCAAACTTCCCCCACCATATGTTTTCCTGAAGCTGACAGGTCACACAGGTGACAGCTTTTGACTTGTTTTCCCCTTTCCTCTCTTCATTTATTAGTGGAAATATTAACAACAGCAAAATGACCAATAAGCTCAAGTTAGGGGAGCAGCAAGAGACCAAATGATCCTCTAAAAGAACTTTAAAAAATTAGCCCTCAAATGATCCCAGGATGATGGAACATTAATAAGGGGTCCCTATCATGTGATTTGAATAACTTATTTTACAATGGGAGTTTCATGGGATGGTTTCTGCCTAGCAAACAAATAACCAACATCAGGCTTAATGTCAACTGTCAATGGAAAGCTGAATTCTGAAAGTAAGCAAAAAATGTTTAAATCTTCTTTTAAACTTGATTGTTAAAAGTGAATTAAAAATTCATCATCTAGACTTTTAACCTTAGAATTTTAAGTATCTCTGCATCTTCTGATTTTAAAAGGGAGAGTGTTTGAGGTAATCTTGTTTTTAAGATTAATTGACTCATAGTGAACTAGATTAGGAAGTCATGATAGTTATGTGGACATCTAAAAATAGGTAAACTTATGCCAATAAAAAATGTATAAGATAGATTAGGATTTTTTTTTGGGGGGGAGGGAAGAGTCTATACTTGTGATTTCATAAATGTAAAAATTTCTTCTGTCAGTCCAGGAGGACAACTGTCTTATAACTTAATGCCCTAAATATTACTGATTACTTAAAGGAAGGGGCCTTAATTACCTAGTTTCACACAGCCAGAATGGATAAAGGAAGCATTTGAATCCAAGCTTTACTAATTCTTGAGCCAGCCCCCTTTTACTGTTCATACTGCTTGGCAATAGGGAGAAATCTGTGCACATTTAAACATAACTTTTAAAAATATTAAATTGTCATTAGTATTATTATTTACAATCCCTAGGAAAATATTTTCAGATTTTATTGATGAGTTCATTCATTATTTCTTTATTATTATTATTAAAGTTTTTTATTTTTTAGAACATATGCATAGATAATTTTCAACATTCACCCTTGCAAAACTTTGTATTCCAAAATTTTTCCCTCCCTTTTTCTCTTCCCCTCTCCTAGAAGGCAAATAATCCAATATATGTTAAACATATGCAATTCTTCTATACATGTTTTCACAATTATCATGCTGCACAAGAGAAATCAGATCAAAAAAGGAAAAAAAATGAGAAAGAAAACAAAATGCAAGCAAACAACAAACAAAAAGAAAATACTATGTTGTGATCTACATTCAATCCCCACAGTCCTATTTCTGCATACAGATGGCTCTCTTCATCATAAGACCACGAGGACTGACCTAAATCATCTCATTGTTGAAAAGAGCCATGTCCATCAGAATTGATCATCATACAATCTTATTGTTATTGTGTACAAGGATCTCCTGGTTCTATTCACTTCACATAGCAGTCTCTCCAGGACTCTCTGAAATCATCCTGCTGATCATTTTTTAATGGAACAATAATATTCCATAGCATTCATATACCACAACTTATTCAGCCATTCTCCAACTCATGGGCATCCACTCAGTTTCCAGTTTCTTGTCACTACAAAAAGGGCTGATGCAAACATTTTTGCACATGGGGGTCCCTTTCTCTCCTTTATGGTCTCTTTGGGATACAGGTTCAAGTAGAGACACTGCTGGATGAAAGAGTATGCACAGTTTGATGGACCTTTGGGCATAGTTCCAAATTGCTCTCCAGTCATTCATTATTTGTAAGCCATGTTTCTCCACATCCCATGGAAAATAAAATAGTATCTGGGTTCTGTAAGGCAGTGTGAAAAGAAGGCCTTTTTTTAAAAAAATTCTTCATAACCATGAAATATTTTCACATGTATTTGTTCCATTGAAAGAAGTTAAGATTATTTGAAATCAATCATCTCACTGGTTGCCACTATACAAATCAGATCAGAATCATTGGCTATCTTTGCTTTGGGATCTAAAGTAAGAAACATCATGGCAGTGTGGATTTCAAGTTGGAAGAAATCTTAAAGATCATCTAAGATGATCTCTTATTTTAAAAATTTTAAAAATAAAAGGGACCTAGTTGTAATAGAGTAAATTTCAAATTCCTATTTGTCAATTGAATGCACCTGATATAAAAGCTCCTGAAATATCATTGATTTGGCTGTACAGCTAGTCACATCCTAGCTTCCATTATGGTACAAATTCCAACTAGAATTCTTTCTAAATATGGGACTATGGACAATGCACTTCAGCTCCACCTACAAAAAGGAGTTACAAAGAAAATTTGTTAGCTGCAGAATGTTTGACAAATGTGAATGCTTAGTGTCCATGAAATAGATATTCAAGAATACCTCATAAGTGAAGAAATTAACATATTGTTTGGATGATTTTCTTTCTTCTTAATGTTCTCATTACTCACTTTCTGAAACCTTAAACCAAAATATTGCAGAACAAAGAATAGAAAAGTGTTAAAACAAAGGTGGGAAGAAAGTATAGGTATCATGGCATTTTACATGTGAAAGAAATTGTGAATTGTGAATAGAAGTATGGCAAGTGTCCTTTATAGAGTTATTTTTAAATAAAAAATATTGATATCATTTTTTCTACATGACCAATAAGCCTAGATTTCCCCCTCTATTTCTTACCTATTTTCTCTCAGAGATGCATCCCTTAAACCAAAAATTTAATCATTTCTAGGGCAGGGGTAGAAGGATGGGGGGAGGGAGAAGGGGGAAAATTACATCTTAACGTTATTAAATGTTTAAAAGGAATGGCAAGTTGTATATAAATAGATTTGCAATTTTATGTGCAATTAGTTTTATTATACTGTTATGAAAATGCTTGTTTTATACTATACTTTAAAAATAAAATAAATAAAAAACTTTTAAAAAGAAAAAAAAAAGGCTTAAGAGAAAAAAAATTGCAAAGCCAATCAAAGGAGTTAATTTTTTTTTTTTGATGTTATAGACAACATTCCAAAATTGTAGATGTCTACTTCTCTAAAAAAAAGTGGAGAAAGTTATAGTCTAATAACTCTTCTTTGTGGGGTTAAGTTTATTTTTTAAAGTCTTGCATCGTTCATCTATGATTGTTTTGTGTAGGGTCTTTCCATTTATATTGTTGTACTTACTCTGGACATTGATTTCCTGGCTCCATTTATATTTGACTTTTACTTAAGTTCATGTAAGTTTCTCCTTTCTGCTATGACTTTCTCATGACCATTATCTCTTATAACATAGTAGTAATGGAATAATAATAATGAAAATATGTTATTACACTCATGTACCAAGTTTATTAGGTCATTAACTAAATAATGGACATTTACCTTGTTTCTTCTTCTTTGCTACTTCACATAACAAATACTTTGGTGTTTATCAAATCATTTTTTAAAGACCTCTTTTGATCTATGCTTAAGAGTAGACTCTCTGGGTCAAAAGGTGGGGTCATTTTAATCAGGTTATTTTCATAATTTCAATTTTTTCCAGAATGGCTACACCAATTCACAGTTCCACCAACAGCATATTAATGTACCTATTTTTTTACCCCTTCCTTAATACTGACCATTTCTAATTTTTGTTATCTTGTCAGTTTTCTTTTGGAAAAAGAGCAGCGTTAGTTTAATTTGCCTTTCTTTTTTGGAGCATAATCTTTCTTAGGTTATTAATCATTTTCAATTTTTTGAGAATTCTTTAATGATTTATAAGTATTGGTCAATTGTCTACTGGGGATGGCTTCTGATTTTATGTGTTTCTGTTCATTGTATATGTGTTTTGAATGCCAAACATTTATCAGAGATATTTTATTATCAAGATTTTTCCCCCAATCAAACCACTTTCTTCCCTATCCTAGACGCATTAATTTTGTGGAAAAAATGTTCAGTTTCATTGCAGTAGTCTTCTAATAGAAATATGAAACAGGATTCTACTATATCTACAAGTATGAATGTTTAAACTTAAATTATGGGGCTTCTGCACATTTTTTTCAAGATTTTCAAGATGCTCAAGATGCTTCCAGTCTTTTGTCCTTTCCTTTCCCATTTCCTTCCCTAAATGATAACCTTTTCTCATGTCCTCTTTAAGTGCTTTTTATGAAATAATATTTATGAAGCACTCAAAGCATTTCTTTATAATATGATTAATTAGGTATACCAACTGAGGCCTATTATTAAAATGATCTCTTTGCTTCAATCTGTATGAATTGGAATCTGTTCTTAGTGTAAATTCAATATAAATTAGTCATGCAAATTAGTTCAAGCCCATGGGATCAGGAACTTTAAAAAAAACTACAGCCTTAGAAGAAAGCAGATTTCTTGAAAAGTGAGATTTTTGCTAATAATTTAAATGATGACCCATTGGGTCTGTATTCTATATCTTTAGGCTCTTCTGGGTGGTATAGTTAAATAGGTATGTAAGAGGGGAAGCACCCTTTCATCTAGGGATATGTTGTTCAATATTCCTTCTTTCCAGTTATTCAACATTACTCTAGTTCTATGGAAGCATAGTTATATTACTGATTGTTATAAATTTCCACACATAAATTTGTTTGATGATATGTATGACTGATATGTGTGATGTCCAATGACAGAATAAGAGTAATCTATTGTCCATAGCTAGGAAGATCTAACAGAAAATTTATTAACCTTATTTATACTACTAACTTAATCATAATTCATATCTTCTTCATTAATGTCACTAGTAGCTTTCAATAAATGGCTAAAATATTTAGATTTATATGTTACACAATTCTTGCCCCCAAAAAACCTATTCTCAGTTAATATTTTTACAGCTGCAAAGTACAATTAAAATAAGTGATCTTTCTTGATCTAAAAAGTAGTTAGTTATTCTTTATGAAATGTTCAGCAACAATTTACTAAGCTTGATGTTTTCAAACTAGCAACAGATTGGCAGTTGGGAGACCTTGGTTTAAGTCCCAGTTCTAACCCTGACTAACTGTGCATCATTATGGAAGTCATTTAAGCTCTCTCAGTGTCAAATTTGTCATCAGTAAATAATAACAATTCCCAGAAATAATAATGAGGAAAATGCTTTGTTAATTTTAAATAAAATAGAAAAATAAACTATTAAGAAGCCAACATAATTCACCACGATTTTATTTTTATCTTTGACCCCTATATACAGTTTCTTTCTTGTCATTACAAAGACTATAAGGGTAAGTGCTATTTTTCTATTAACTTTGACTTCCTTTACTGTATTTAATACTTAGTGCTTTGTCAATGGGAGCTGAAAAAATATTCTTGACTGGGACTGAAAAGAACTCTTGACTGGAGCAGAAAGAACTTTCCTGTAAAGCTAGTTATCAATAGATGTTGAAGGGCTGTGACTTTTAGAGAAACTAAACTGAAGGGTCAATACCAAATGTATAAGAATTTAATAATGAATTAAAACAGTTTTTCCTCAAAGTTTTATGATTCTTATGGGGATTTTCATTTGATATGAGAAACTTAAAAAATAATAATCATTAAATTGTCACAGTAGTTTCTGGTCTTCTGCTCAGAATAATGTTGTGGCAGAGGGCAATTTTTATGCTCTGGAAAACTATGCTATTTTTAGAACTTTTACAAAGGTTTCTTTCATGAACCTATTGTTAAGTCTACATTTCATTCAGAATACTGTTGAGAAAGTATATGATAATAAAAAATGCCAAAAAAGAGGTTGGTTTAAGAAAAACCTAGAAAGTCTGACATGAACTGATTATTTGGTGAAGTTGGCAGAACATTAAGAACAATATTGTATATCCATGTGACTTAAAAGACTTCAGAACTAGGAGCCATAATTTTAAAGGACTAATGATAAACCATTGTACTGACCATTCAAGGTGCCAAATGAGAAATAGATTTTTGGATGTGGTCATTGTGGGAATTTTCGTTTATTTGTCTCAAGGATTTTGTTTGAATTTCTTTAGTAGGAAGACAATAGGAGGGAGGTGTTATTAGTTAAAAAAGAAAATTTTAAATTTCTTTTAAAAGGAAGCACAAAACTGTATGTTCAGATAGAGAAGCTCTGGTCCTTTGCTGACCTGAGAGGTGTATGAAAAAACCAAATCTTTAATTCATCAATTATGTGGGGTTTCCCTTAATTCCTTCCTGGGCATGACTATAGCATTAACATTACCTAGACATTGCAATCGATTTTTGATCAATGAGTTGTGATTTCAAATAAAAATGATAAAGAATTGTCCAAAGAAGTTAGGGGGAAAAAAGCTAAATCTTGTTGAAGAATGTAAATATTCCCCACTAGAGATTGAAGGCATAAATTTTGTTATAGAACTATAGGAGAGTCTGGGAAAGGTTTGCATTACAATCCTGGTTTTTTTTTTCCCATGGAAAGAGTGAAAATGGTTTTAAAATCATAGACAGGCCCACTCAGTGTGCTGATTAAATGTGGAAATTGATCCCCACCAGGGAGGATGTGAGTTTCTGTGTTAGATTTTTTGATAGCTTTCCCACAGGAGTGTAAGGAATTTTAAATACAGCACACATTATTCTTCCTTTACCATATTACTTAAAATTGTTTTTCTTCCCCAGTTTTCTTGTTATTTAGTATAAACCAAGGGTATTTATGACAAATACACACACACATACACACACACACACACACACACACACATACACAGATACATTGCACAATCAGCAGAGCAGAAATCTACTCAGATGTAAAATACCAGATCTTGCCAAGTTATATAAATATCATTTACCATGCTAGTTTAATGGGGGCAGGAAGGAGAAAGAGAAGAAATAGTATTTATTTAGTGTCTAATATGTGCCAGGTAATGCCCTAAGTACTTTAATCTCCTTTGATTTTCATAGCTTTGGGGAAACTGAAACAGACAACTTGTCCAGGATTGCACAACTAGTAAGTATCTGAAACCAAATTTGAATTCAGTTCTCTCTAGGTCCTCCATTCTATCCATGTATTATTACCTATTTATTAAATGTTCTTCATACATAAAGGTGATGTTGCCAAGTCCCCATCAGCTTACAAGAACTCTGAGATCTTATTTCCCATAGTTGGATAATAGGTCTAGACGGACTCATCAGTTCTTACCATTTCATCGCTTCACAACCATATGGAAAAGAATTATTATAAAATAATTGGCAGATCTGATGGAATAGGCAGAAGTTTCCAAACTTAGAAGAATAGAACCTTATCAATGAAAATGGGATTAATAATACAATTAAAATAACATTTATTAAGTGCTTACTCTATTCTAGACACAAGGAAACCTAATGGATTTTTGAGACCACTTTCTCCTTTTACAGATCAGGGAACTCAAGGCCAGGGAAAGGAATTGTTACCCAAGATCACATAACATAGCAGAGCTGACAGAATCCTGGGTCCTTACCCCCAGTCCATTAATCTCCCTATAAGACAATCCCACCAGAGCTACTATGTAATACTTAATATGTTTTTAAAGAAAGGCCCTGGAAGAATAGGATGACAATATTCAAAAGTATCAGAAAAATCTAGACATATTCAAAAATTTAACTTTGAGAGCACCCGACTCTTGTACTTTAAAAATGTATCTGAAAGCATGTTTTAATACCTTATCATTGAAGAAAAATGAAGAACTGTGACTGAAAGAGCACTCCCATTCCTCTTCCATTGCAAAGAAAATTCTTGTGAGTACTCAGTTAGAAAGTGGAAAATAACTACTGGATGTTTTTGAGTGTTTCTTTTTAACAGAAGTACCAAATGATTTCTACTCTTCTCTATTCAAACATTATTATGTCCTTACAGTAAATTATCTTTTTTTGGCATTTTCTTTCTACTTAGAAAGTTTCTTCTATACTTAAAACATTAAATTAATATTTGTAATACTTTTTTTTGTCTTGGACATTGAGAACTTTTAGTAACATGACATTGAAGGGAAAAAAATCTTATGTCTCTCTTTGATTTGTCTTTGTTAAAAGGATTTCATTTTTCCGCTTTTTTATGAAAGCTTTTTATTTTCAAAACATGCATAGATAATTTTCAGCATTCACTCTTGCAAAACCTTGTGTTCAAAATTTTTTTCTCCTTTCCTTCCCTCCATCCTCTATCCTAAATGGCAAATATTGTAATAAAAATAGGCAATTTTTCTATATATATATATATATATATATATATATATTTCCACAAATATCATGCTATACAAGAAAAATCAGATCAAAAAGGGAAAAAATGAGAAAGAAAACAAAATGCAAGCAAATTACAATAAAAAAGTGAAAATACCATACTGTGATCCACATTCAGTCCCCACAGTCCTCTCTCTGGGTAAAGATGGCTCTCTCCATCACAAAACCACTGGAACTGGCCTGAATTACCTCCCTGTTGTAAAGAGCAACATTGTTCAGAATTGATCATCATGTTGCAATATATAATGTTCTCCTGATTCAACTCACTTCATTCAGCATCAGTTCATGTAAGACTCTCCAGGCCTTTCTGAAATCATCCTGCTGATGGTTTCTTATAGAACAATAATATTCTATAACATATATACAGATATATATATATACCATAACCTACTCAGTCACTCTCCAAATGACAGACATCCACTCAGTTTTTCAGTTCTTTGTCACTAAAAAAGGGCTACCAGAAATAGTTTTCACATGTGGGTCCTTTCCCCTTATTTATGATCTCTTTGGGATACAAACCCAATAGAGACACTGCTGGATCAAAGGATAAGCACAGTTTGATAGCCCTTTGGGTATATTTTCATATTGGTCTCCAGAATGGTTGGATCATTTTACAACTCTACCAACAATGTATTAGTATTTCAGTTTTCCCACATCCCCTTCAACATTCATCATCCTATTTTCCTATCATCTTAGCCAATCTGAGAGGTATATAGTGGTACTTCTGAATTGTCTTAATTTGCATTTCTCTGATCAATAGTGATTTAGAACATTTTTTCATATGACTAGAAATGGTTTTAATCTCTGTAACTAAAAATTGTCTGTTCATATCTTTTGACCATTTATCAGTTGGAGAATGGCATGTATTCTTATGAATTTGAGTCAGTTCTCTATATATTTGGAACTATGTCCAAAGAGCTATCAAAACTGTGCATACCCTTTGATCCAGCAGTGCCTCTACTGGGCCTGTATCCCCAAGAGATAAAAAAAAGACTTTTATCAGAACCCTGGATTGTAAACATTTCTCCCAGTTTACTGCTTCCCTAAATGGCTTTTTTTATGAGCTTCTTTTTGACTATATATTTCATTTGTGGATACATATTTGTAGATATGTATATGTATGTACAGGAACCTATATTACATATCTAGATGTCAATAAGCAGGCCAAAAAAACATCTAGCTATGCTCTTACATTACATGGTCCTCTGACTCCTCCATGTCTTATATCTTTCTATTAACTATTTTGTTTCCCTTTATTTTCAGCCCCTTTCTTCCATTTTCCATTTTAAACTATCTTGTACTCTTTTATATTAACTGATATGGTTTACTTAGCTGAAGTCTGTAAATCTCCTGTCCTAGGATAGGATCCTCAGATTTAGGCCTACATCTGACTGCCCCTAAGCCACCTCTCCATCTCCAAGCAAATCTAGGAAAAATTCAGTTCCTCACATTTCCTCCCCAAGTGGTTCCTCTTCTCTAGATTTCCATTTTTGTTAACTGCACCATTTTTTTCCATTTTACCTAGAGCCAAAACCTTAAGATCATTGGCAACTTTAAACTTTCCTTAATCTTCCATATCTAATTACCAAATCCTGTTGGTTTCTATTTTTGAAGTTCTTTTAGTAGCCATCACTTTCCATTTATGTTGGTAAGCTCCATTTCAACTAGGTCTCCATCGCTTTATGCTTGAATTGCTTTAACAACCTCCAATGTAGGAAATAAGAACTATTAGTCAAGGAACATGAAGGTGAAGCAAATGATAATCATCATGTAACTCAAAAAGACTAATTTTAAAGGCAGAGTTATAGAGAAGATTTTTTTATTCCTCTCAAATAAACTCAATAATTGTGAAGAATTATCATACTACTATATGAAGAACAGATGAAAATATTGAGACATTTAAATGGAAACTGGCCAAGTTATTCCTCTTGTTGTTCAGTCTCTTCAGTTGTTTCTTATTCTTTGTTGCCTCATTTTGGGGATTTTCTTGACAAAAATATTGATCTGTTATTTTCTTCTCCAACTCACTTTACAGTTTATCTTTATGACTGGAGGCAAATAGGGTTGAGTGACTTGTCCAGGATCACATAACTTGTAAGTATCTGAGGCCATATTTGAATTTAGGAAGATAAGTCTTCCTTATTCAAGGCCCAGAACTCTTTCCACTTAGCTACCTTGTTGTGCTTGCAGTTAATAAGAAGTTCTTATTCTGCCAGTTCCTTGAGGGCAAAGAATATTTTGGACTTTCTTTGTACCTCCAGTGTTTATTACCGTGCTTAGCATTTTGTAATGTTTGATAAATGGTGACTAGATTATAGTTATGAAGGAGAGAGGAGAAGGAAGGATTCAGGAAATATTCTATTCTTTTTTTTATTATTTAATAGCCTTTTATTTACAGGTTATGTGCATGGGTAACTTTACAGCATTAACAACTGCCAAACCTCTTGTTCCAATTTTTCACCTCTTACCCCCCACCCCCTCCCCTAGATGGCAGGATGACCAGTAGATGTTAAATACATTAAAATATAAATTAGATACACAATAAGTATACATGACTAAAACATTATTTTGCTGTATAAAAAGAATCAGACTCTGAAATATTGTACAATTAGCTTGTGAAGGAAATCAAAAATTCAGGTGGGCATAAATATAGGGATTGGGAATTCAATGTAATGGTTTTTAGTCATCTCCCAGAGTTCTTTCTCTAGGTGTAGCTGGTTTAGTTCATTACTGCTCCATTGGAAATGATTTGGTTGATCTCGTTGCTGAGGATGGCCAGATCCATCAGAACTGGTCATCATATAGTATTGTTGTTGAAGTATATAATGATCTCTTGGTCCTGCTCATTTCACTCAGCATCAGTTCATGTAAGTCTCTCCAGGCCTTTCTGAAATCATCCTGTTGGTCATTTCTTACAGAACAATAATATTCCATAATATTCATATACCACAATTTATTCAGCCATTCTCCAACTGATGGACATCCACTCAGTTTCCAGTTTCTAGCCACTACAAAAAGGGCTGCCACAAACATTCGTGCACATACAGGTCCCTTTCCCTTCTTTATAATCTCTTTGGGATATAATCCCAGTAGTAACACTGCTGGATCAAAGGGTATGCACAGTTTGATAACTTTTCGAGCATAGTTCCAAACTACTCTCCAAAATGGTTGGATTCATTCACAACTCCACCAACAATGCATCAATGTCCCAGTTTTCCCGCATCCCCTCCAACAATCATCATTATTTTTTCCTGTCATCTTAGCCAATCTGACAGGTGTGTAGTGGTATCTTAGAGTTGTCTTAATTTGCATTTCTCTGATTAATAATGACTTGGAGCATCTTTTCATATGGCTAGAAATAGTTTCAATTTCTTCATCTGAGAATTGTTTGTTCATATCCTTTGACCATTTTTCAATTGGAGAATGGCTTGATTTTTTATAAATTAGAGTTAATTCTCTATATATTTTGGAAATGAGGCCTTTATCAGAACCTTTGACTGTAAAAATATTTTCCCAGTTTATTGCTTCCCTTCTAATCTTGTCTGCATTAGTTTTGTTTGTACAAAAACTTTTCAGTTTGGTATAATCGAAATTTTCTATTTTGTGATCAGTAATGATCTCTAGTTCTGCTTTGGTCATAAAGTCCTTCCCCTTCCACAGGTCTGAGAGGTAAACTATCCTGTGTTCCTCCAATTTATTAATAAAAATATTCTATTCTTTAAAGAACTGCAGGATATGATGTCAAAATGGTAAAGTTTAGAACTGAATCATGGATCCAATATTTTAAGCCTAGGTAATTCAGAAGATTCCTGTCTTGTGATAGTAATGAGGAAATTAGAAAGAATTAGTGGTTTAGATTAAAAAGGAATGATGAGCTAAATTTTTAGATCTATTCTTTGAGAATATTATATAGCTGATTAGAATTAGTTAATCAAAGAACAAAATATCCAGTACTAGAAGGAAATAAATGAATAGGGATAGGGGATTCTTATTATTGGGTAGGAGTAATGGTGAAATTAATTAGAGTTAACTGAAACCATGTCAACATAAGGAATGTATTATTTTAGGTTATTTAGATCCTGGATGAAAGGCTGTTCTTCTTTCATGATATTATAGTGATAAGAATCAAGAAGATTTCATAATAAAAGTAGGAATTTAAACCAGTCCTTTAAAGATTTAAATAACCATGGAGGATGAAGGACTGATCACTGATGTGGAACTGGAAATGATCCTTATTGTACAAGCTCTATGATCCTGACATCTGAAATTCTTTACTCTATCATGGTCTTCTTTCCTTCCAACCAGCTCTCTGTCTTACTTCTCTTAAAGTAATTTGTTCTTCTTCCATCTACCCATCACTAATCTATGAGTACTTACTTTATAGTTGAAAAATTAAACTGAAGACTCTTCTTTACTCTTTAATATCTTGCCTTATTATCACTGATCATACCTTGTCAAACCCCTCTTCTAGGTTACCTTTATCTGATATGACCCTTCTGATATTATTTCTTCAGTCCTACTCATGTTCTTTTGATGGAGAAAGTCTTACAACTTTTGTGCCTAGCTAAGCAAAAATGTGTTGCTTCATCTTCACTGGTCTGTGCCACATAGTCAAATCAACAAACATTGATTAAAAGCTCACTCTGTTAGTCCTTGTGCTAAATATTAAGGATACAAAGAAAGGCAAAAGCTAGTTTTTTGTTTTCAAGGAACTCACAAACTTTATTTTTCCCTCTTTGTCTTTCTCAACCTTTTTTTTTTTTTTTTTAGCAATTGTTCTAAACTTTCTCTCCTTAAATCCTCTCTAACACTTCCTTTCTGCCTCTCAGGAGAAGAACCTATTTGCTTTATTGAAAAAATAGAGACCATCATTAGCTTCTTCTCTAATATTCCACTCCTCAAAATTCCTTTATTATCTCTTATTTTCTATTCCTCTCTTCAAGTCTAAAAGAATGAAATATCCTTATTCATTACAAAAGCCAACTCCTTTATGTTTTTCATCCTGTCTTCTCCTGTGTCCACTGGGAACTTGTCCCTTTAGTTAACCTATCTCCCTCTTACCTTCAAATTCTGCATATCTCCTGCTTCCATCCTTGCTGCCTAAAAATATCTTTATTATCCCTAAAAAAATCTTGATTCTTTTATCACTTCAAGCTATCATCTAATAACTCCTCTTTCACAGTCAAATGGCATGGAAAATGTCATTTAAACTCATATGCTGCTTACATTTCTCAACCTTCCACTCACTTTTCAATCCCTTGTAATCTGACTTGTGTCCTCATCACTTAACCAAACTGTGCTCTTTTCACTCTTACCAATAATTTCTTAAATGATAAATCCAATGGCTTTTTCTCAATTCTTTCCTTAGTATTCTTTCTCCATGTTTTGATACTATTGACCACCCTGTCCGCCTAGTTACTCTCTCCTTTTTAGGTTTCTGGAAATCTGCCCTTTCCTAATTTTCTTCCTGCCTATCTTTTTCTTCTTATTCTTCTTTTCTGGATTGTCAGTCATCCAATTGATTATCCTAAGTGTCCCCTACTCACTTTCTTAGGTTCTTTTCTCTCTTTAAACTCTCTCCCGATAGTGATCTTCCATGGATTCATTTATTGACTTTGATTTCCAAATAGCTATATTCAACCTTAATCTCTTTCCTAATCTCCTAACTCCTAACTCTATACCAGCTGCTTACTTGATACTTCTACCTAGGTCCCCCCACAGACATCTGAAATTCAACATGTCCAAAAATTAACTCAGTTCTGCTGAATTTCCTTGTTCTCCAAACTTCTTTTTTCTGTTGACTGACTAATAAAGAACTAGTAAAGAACATAAAAAACATTCAGAATCTTCCTTTCAGATGTCTTTCTAAAGGTATCTTGCCATTTATTGTTTTATTTAACTCATTCTATGGGCAGCCATTATATTGAGTTGTTTTGGGGGAATTTTTCCATGGTAATATGAAAGAAAATGATAGGTTCTGTCAGTTTAAAATCTACTGAATATAGCCCTGCAATCTTGGTAGCCTGTAATACAATTAATTTGAAGGACTGAATACGGAAAATATGATTGATTCAACTTAAAAAAAATGTTCAGAAAATCTACCTTTCTGGCTTTGAAAACTATCTTTAATTCCCGTGGGGCTTTTCTTGCCTATGTTTCATGTGTAGTTGCAATTGTAGTCCTTCTTTCTCATTTCTTTTTCAGTCCCTTTTTCTCCCCAAGGTTTACTCGTCTGGATTCTGCTCTAGTTTGCATTTTCCAAAGCAAAAATGAAGCATCAGTTTTATTGGGAATCTGGCCAGCAATCTTATTGAGAAAAAGAGGATTTGCTAAGAAGATCCTGTTGGCTGCTTTATGTGGCAAGTTTTAGATTTCTCTGTGAATTAGAGTCCATATTTTTAGCTTTGATCTTTTTTCCTCCCTTTTTCCTTTTGACCCCTGGATTCATTGCAAGACTTGCTGTATCTGATGGAGATTGGGGCTTTTGGGCATATGACAACTAGCTCATGAGCTTTAAAGACAAATGGGCAACAAATCATAAAGTGAAGCCTGATCTGGAAAAATATAAGCAGTGCATTTTGAGAAAGGTAATCAATCAGAAGTCCAGATATCCTGGATGCA
Source organism: Sarcophilus harrisii (assembly GCF_902635505.1). Lineage (NCBI taxonomy): Eukaryota > Metazoa > Chordata > Mammalia > Dasyuromorphia > Dasyuridae > Sarcophilus > Sarcophilus harrisii. The sequence goes on along the minus strand of NC_045430.1, from coordinate 209,039,168 downwards.
AAGTAGTAGTATTGGCAACTGGATATTGATCTGCAGTTTGGTTTTGCTGGAGTAAGCAGCCAAGGTAGTCATCTCCTTGGAAAAAGCAAAACTTGTTGTGCTTTCTCTCTCTCTCTGTCTCTCTGTCTCTGCGTCTCTCTCTCTCTCTCTCTCTCTCTCTCTCTCTCTCTCTCTCTCTCTTTTTCTTTTTCTTTCTTTCACTCACATCCCCTTGTGGAGCAGGGAACTGTAGACTTCTGTGGGCAATCTGAGGAAAAAATTATAAATTACAGAGGATTTTCAAAAACCATTCACAGGCTAAAGGGATAAATATATGGGAAAGGTCACAAGGGTTAAGTGCTTTTGAAATAAGTTGGCCATGCAGCACTGACCTAGAAAGGGCTGGGCAATCATAGTTCTATGGATGTCAGATTTGAAATGGGAATGCAAATTCCCTTGAGACCTTGATTAACTATGATAATTAGAGGCTGGTTAATTTAAATTTCTTTTAGAATCATAGATTTAGAGTCAGAAGAATACCATAGAGGGAATCCAATTCAATCCCCTCAATTTATGGACGATGCTACTGAGGCCCACAGTAACTTTGACAAAGTTTTGCTAGTAGTAGATGACAAAAGTGGGATATGACTGTTGATTCTTGGACTACAAACCCATTATTTTTATACCTTAATTGTTGAAAATACTTCTAAATTGCATCAATGCATTTTCCTAATTGAACAAATTGAGTTGTGGAGTCAATGTGTCTTTGTTTCAGTATTATAGAAAATCAGAGTTGGAAGAGACCTTAGAATTAGAATTCAATTTGCAAATGCAAAAACTAGACCTAAAAAGTTTAGGGTTCCTGGTCCATGGTCACAAAAAAAAATAACTCTTGGTAGATCTCTTAGTCTCAATCCAGTGTTATCCTTATTTTACCATGATACCTCTTCTGTTCTGCTCAGTGAATCTTTCTTCAATTGAATGGAATGATTGCATCTTTCTTTAATGATTAGTGATGGGCCTTTGGTTCATCATCCTGAACAATAGTACAGTTGGTTTGTTTCAAGAGTTAAAGCTGTAGATGTGTCAACCAGCATCAAATGATCGATAAACATTTGTTAAGCATCTGCTTTGTGCCAGGGTCTATGCTAGGTGTGGGAAATAGAAAGGAAAAAATAGTCTCTGTCCTTAAAGACAGCAACATATGAATGTATGTGTGTGTGTATAAACATATATTTGTATACACACATATTCACATACATATGAATTTGGTTTAATTTTAAATATACTGTATTTAGAGTTAAAATCACTACCATTTTTGCAGTGATTGAAGGTTTGCAAAATGCTTTACATATATCTCTTTTAATTCCAATAATAACTCTGTAAAATAGGTGATATGATTATCCCCTTTTATAGATAAAGAACCTGAGGATAAAACAGGTAGGTAAAGTTATTTGTCCAAGATCATAAAATTATTAAGTACCCAAGGCAGAATTGGGATTCTTGTTTTAGCTACTTCAACACAAATTCATCACTGTGTGGAGCACTAGTCATTGTATCTTACCCTGACAGCAACCATCAAGGGGTAACTAAGGTATGGACAGGGGTGTGCTGGAGTCACCTCAATTAGGACTGTTAGTTAAATTTTCATTGTGGACTCCTCAGAAACTGACAAGTACTACAAATCCAGGCTTGATTTATTGCTTTGTTGGTTGTCTAGACTTAAGAAAGTGAAAGAGAATATATTAGCAATTCAGAGTAAACTTAAACATGTGTGGTATATAGAGCCAGTTTTTAAACAGTTACCAGAACACTGCTTCATTTAGGTCCAATATTGCTCAAGGTAGAATCAATCAGAATATCCAATGAGGACCACAGTTTGAAATAGATTGCCTTCTGCCTATTTGTAATTCATGCCATTTAGAGATTATTGGCAGTGTCAGTAATGCAACTGTTGCCCTTAGGTTTCTTATTATAGGAAAAAAATCATTAAACTAAATTGTGTTTTATTTTGAAAACCAAAAACTTTTCATCTGGACCCATGAATTCTGTGGTGTAGCAAAACTTCCTCTGCCTGTGAAATGTTTACAAAGTTTAGTCTGTCTTAGAGTTCTATGTTATTAAGTGATATACCTAGAGTTACATAGCAAGTATGTGTCAGTAGTCAGACATGGTCCCTTGTTTTCCTAATTCAGAGATTTGCTCCCTATCCACTGTGTAGGACTACCTCTCCTAAATGAGACAAAATCACAAATATGACAATGTCCTCTTAAACTTTTTGTTGGTAAGGAACCCATAGGGTGGAGCAAAGATTAAAAGATAATACACTTATTTATTCTTACCTAAATTGCATTTATATTAAATTAAATTTTGGAATCATAAAAATGGAAATGTAACAAGTGCTTAGAAAACAAACAGCCAAGTGGTCCTTCAGTACAGCTTGACTTATGTACTGAAATTAATTTCCTTTGGGTCTTCTTGGCTTGTATTGGTATTGGCTTGGATTGTCTTGGTGCTCTGCTGTTCAAACAATTAAAATCTCTCTGATGCTTTCTTTTAAAAAAAAAAAAGGTAAAGCAAGGTTGGCAAAGATCAGTTACCCTTGCCTTATAATTATGATGATCCAGTTAATTTTCTGCCTTTTGCCTTGAGCCCCATCATCCTGTGCATGGATTTGTCTATTATACAAGAATGAAACTAAGCCATGTACAGGACCATATTAGAGAAACAGAAAAATAGTTTCATTAGATCTTCCAAGCACTTCTTCCTTTTGAGCCCTGAGAGCAGAGGGCTTAATGTCCCAGTATATATAACAGTAGACATAATAAGATTTGGCCCACAAAGTTACCTAAGCTCTTTTTAAATAAATATTTAATCAATATTTATTTGGGGGCATGTCATTTTGGGGGAAAAAACTTCCCTTTAACAATGATATTGCATTATAAAAATCACTTTACATCCCAATTTGCTTGGTTACCTAAGCACTTTAATCATGCTCATTATGGGAAGAGTTGACAGGGCTCTAAATTATGCTTAAATTGGAAAGGGAGAACTGTGTAGACAAAGGGCTCAGAGGACCTGAGGTTTAATCCTGGCTCTGCTACCTGTTGCCTTTATGATACCAAGTAAATCACCATGTCACCTTCCCATGCTTGGTTCCCCATCTGAAAAATGAGGAATTTGAGTAAGATAATTATTTAAGTCTCTCTTACCTCTAGTTTATATGATCCTGGAGATATGTATACTCTACACTGAAAAAAGTCATCAAACATTCAACAGTTAGTAAAAAACCTACTATGTGCAATCGGTGCTAAGGATGACTTGGAAGATAGCCTTTTCCATGTACATAAACATTATAATTGGAAGATTATGACATACCCATAGACCAGGTTTTGATTAGTTTTCAGCATGATTCCTCAGGCCTTCTAAGACCTTTTGGATCAAATTTTCCAAGTATACCTAGCTCATAATGTAATGCATTCATAGGGTTACCCCCATGCTGTAGCATCTCATATCCCTCATGGTCTGGTCCAGTCAGTCTAGTATTCTTGACTTTTGTTCCCAAAGAAGGATGTGATTATACTCAAACTTTCTCACAGTTCTAGGGCTGATTCTCTTAATTCTAATATTTATGTGCTTCTTTCTATATATATCAGACACCATGTTAAGCACTTTACTATTCATTTGAACCCTCAGAAAAATCCTGGGAGGAGGTGCTATTATCCCCACTTTATAGATGAGAAAACTGAGGAAAACAGGTTAAATGATTTGCCCAGTGTCACTCTAAGCTGAATGTTCTATCTACCCTGCCATCTACCTGTCCAAATTCTTGAAGGGAAATGCACTTTCCTTTATTCACCATTACTTCTGCATTTTCATTTGCATAAAACTGCCCAGTCGTAATGATAATACTTTCCCTCCTCCTAAACAAGACCACTTAGCAACAAAAAAAGGCAAAAGAAGCAATAATATCCCATGTATTTATATTTAAATCAAAAGCAAGAATAATAGGGTACTTCAAAATCCACATATGAATCAGAATTACCTTCTCTCACAGATCATTCCATATCTGTGGGGGAGAGTAAATAAGATTTAACAAAACCTAACAAAGCAAAAATGATTGAAGAAAAAGCCCATGTGTTCAAGTAACTCACAACTGTGAAGCTATGAATGCCTGTGCCCTCTTTCTGTTTCATTAGCTGGCAACAGATACTCCCTGATGAGCATATACATAGCTTTTCCATTCTTCAGCTTCCAGTCTCTGTCTTCCAATGCTATTATCTGGGAAATGGGTTGGGATGTTAGAAAGATATGACTTCAGCTTGGCTTAAGGTGTTTAACTTAGGAGTCCCAGCTGAAACATTAGTTTTATTAAAGTCAGGAAACCTGATAACATTCCCAAATAAGGAGGCCTTCAGCACTTAGAGTGGAAAGAAAGAATCCTTCCCTAAAGAAATAAAAGGGAAAGCTGAGGATTCTAGAGCAATAAGTTTGTCTCATTAACCCATAAATCCCTAACTCTTTATATTTCTTCCTAGATATTAATTGCTTTATTGTATTATCAGCTTACCTTGATTATGGTACAACTTTATCTTTATAAGATATAGATTAAAAGTGTCCTTGAAAATTCCCCAACCCTTTCACTCTCATTTGATAAATGAGGAAACTGAGTCTTAGAGAAATAAATGACTTTGCCAATATCATATAGGTTAAAAAAAAAAACTGGGATGCTGAACAAGGTCATGTGACTTCAAACTTTATATTCTTTGTTCTAAATCTATCTATATCTATACAGACTTTGGTATTTCAGGGGCAGCTAGATGGCACAGAGCATAGAGTCTGAGATCTGAAGTCAAGAAGACCTGAATAAAAATTTCGTCTGTGATACTTACTAGTTATGTGACTCTGCCTCAGTTTTTCCATCTACAAAAATGATCTGGAGTAGGAAATGTCAAAGGACTCCAGTATCTTTGCCAAGAAATTCACAAACTGGATCATAGAGTTGGACACAATTGAATGACTAAACAACAAATAGCATTACTGAGCATCCAATCAAATCCCTATGAAAGAAGTAGGCTGGACATTATTCCTTAGTTTATAAGTAAACAACTAAAATCATCTGTTCTGGGAACATTGGCAGATATATCAAGTAAAAAGTCATCTCAATCCCAGGTTATCATTCCAGTTCTAATCTACTTTCTGTCACATTGCTCTCTTCCTTTAGAATACATTCTCATTTTAATGGGGGTCTTCTGGGCCTCAACTCAAATGTTTAATGTAAAGGTGAAAATTTCACAAACCATGTCAGGTTAGTAGGAGAGATATGTTTATTTTTTAATGTTTAATAATTAGTAATAATTTAATAATTTTTGATTTTCAAAATATATTCAAAGATAGTTTTCAATATTCATCCTTGTAAAACCTTGTGTCCCAAATTTTCTCCCTCTCTTCCTCTTACTCCCTTCCCCTACACAGCAAGTAATCCAATATATGTTAAACATGTGCAATTCTTCTATAAATATTTCCACTATTATCATCCCACACAAGAAAAATCAGTTCAAAAAGGGGAAAAATGAGAAAAAAAATTTTTTAAATAAGCAAAAAAAAGGTGCAAATATTATGTTGTGATCCACATTCAGTCCCCACAATTTTCTTTCTGGATGAAGATGGCTCTTTCCATCAAAAGTAGTAGGGAAGATATTTAAAGATCATGGAACATTTCAATTGCTCGCAAATTACACTATCCAGTGTGCCTATTCTGCCAATATTGGGAGATGGCCAAAGTACTTCATAAACTCTTTTATATATATATATATATATATATATATATATATATGCACATGAAGTTGCTAGGTAGTCCAGTGAATAAAGTACTAGGCCTGGATTAGGAAAATTTGAGTTCAGATCTATCTTCAAACACACACTGGATTAGTTATTTAAAATCTATCTGCCTTAATTTCCTCAGCTGTAAATTGGGGACCATAATAGCATTTGCCATCAAGGATTACTATAGAGATTAAGTGAAATAATAATTCTAAAACTATATGCGTAATGCCTGGCACAAAGTAGATATTGAAAAAAAAATGTATATTTTCTTTTTCTCTCCCTCCCTCCCTTTTCTCCCTCCCACTGGCCTTTCCTTCTTTCCTTCCTTCCTTCCTTCTTTCCTTGTTTCCTTCCTTCCTTCCTTCCTTCTTCTTCATATCTGATCCTCCCAACAATATTTTGAGAAAGATACTATTATTTGCCCTATTTTACAGATGAGGAAAGTGAGACTCCTGGGGCTTATGTGACTTATCCAAGATCATATTTGTTAGCCAGCTTTCCCTGGCTCCAAGTATCCCTACCGTCCCCATGTTAAGTATGACAAAGCTAAAACCACATATTCTTTGAAGACTGGCTGTAAAAGTGGAATCTGGACATAGCTTCACCATTGATCCATGCTGTTTCCTGCATGTCCCGATGTGTGTGTTTCCTATGTGAAACCTTGCAGCAATTAAAACTCTGGGGTGCTCTTCACACTTGAATGATTCCAGGAGACTGTTCAAGATGTAAGCTTTCACAGGATCAGCTCTCTCCAAAGAAGCTACAATTTTTAATAAATATCATTCCAGCCTAGCCAGCAGGCTTCCATCCTATTGGCAGCTCTTGGGAATGGTCATTTTGCCCTTTGGATTTTTATTTAAATTCTGAGACCTTAATGTTGGATTTGCCCTCTAGGATAAATTTAAAAGCTAATGAACAAGATAAACAAATAACATAAACAGTGTAATCACCCACTCCCAGACTATTAGGAACAAGAAAAATTATGAAGACAGTCAATCAATCAACAAGCATCTTCTATGTATTAGGCACTGTGATGAGGAGTGGCAAGCAATGGAGTGGCAGATGAAAATAATAAAAACAAGATTAAGGGGAAGGAGATCAGAAGACCCTGATTCTAGACCAAGTTTTGCTAAAATAGTAGTAAATGAAGCTGTATGACCTTGGATAAGTAATTTAATCTTGCCTGACTTCAGTTACCGGATCTGTAAAATGAGCTCATTAATCTCTATACTTGCTGTCTGATGTGCCTGCCTGACTCTTGTCAGGGTGCAGCCTGCTTGAGATTTTCAGCAAAAATAATTGTTTAGCTGATTAGTTGACACGTTTGAACTAATAGGCCAGAAGAAATTAGTTAACTGAAATGTGTTCAGTGGAACTCTGGACACTGTTTGGAGCCACATGACCCTAAAAAAGTTAACTATCCTTCATGAAACTCCTAAAATTTAAATATTTTGAATTATGGCACATATATCTGTGCATACAAATACAGACATATCAATAAATCAATTAGTAAACATTTACTGTGGACCTATCATGTTCCAGACACTAAACTCTGAGCCTAAAAAAGAGGCATAAAAAAAAATCCATGCCCTCAAGGAATTTATAATCTAACACATGTTGCCTTTGTTACTCAAAGAGCAGGTTTCAAGTCTTATATTTTTCACTTTATTCAGAACCTGGTTTTCAATATCTGTAAAATGCCTAAAGGCATTGATTACCTTAAAGGAGCTGCTTTTAGGTCAAAAGAAGGCATTAAAGGTTCCCATCCACCTCTAAACTTACACTCCTTATCCTCTGAAAACCATGTAGATGCCCCTGATTTGAAACATCCCCAAGACCCCTTCTAGTTTTAAAAGTTTATGATCATTTAAAAACAAACCCCAACAAATTCATTTGGGATGGCTAGATAGGACTTATGTTAGTTGTCTGCCTAAGAAGAGAGTGGATGTGCTGGTGGTACCTAAATGACAAATGTAAACAGCTTCGGGCACAAAGTAAATGAGCCCAGGGAATTCCTTGGAAGGGGAATATGGGATTACCTTAAATATTTAATAAACAAGCTCACATACAATTTATTCAAAGTCCCATCTGCTTTGGCTCTGGAGTCTGGAGGAGAGAGACAAGACTACCTTTTTTAAGGTCAAGGAGAAAGTCAATTGTCTTCAGACCTGGCTTCAGCTCAAAAGCAAATTTCTGAAGAGCTCTTTATAAACCCAATTTTAGGATGCTGAATCACCTGTTAAGTGCATTTAGAAATCTTGCTCTTTAAAAGATGGATCCTTTGTGAAGGAAGGGTGATGTTTTTTGTATCGTTCATCAGGCTCTTTAAATTTATTTTATTTTATTTTTTCAGATAATGAAAATCTAATTACTTTTCCTCTCACCTCTCCTCTTCCTTCTCTGCTTCCTTTTTGGAAAAAAAAAAGAAAAGAAAAAGTCCTTGTAATAAATGTTAGTCAAATAAAACAAATTCCTGTATTGGCCATATCCAAAAATATATGTGTCTCAATCTGTACCCTAAGTCTATCACCTGTTTGAGGAAAAAAAAAAAGATAAAGAGGAATCCTATTCTAGGCATAAGAAATGGCAGGGCAAAAATAGAAAGATAATACATAAAGTGCTGTGTGTAAGGAACAGAGAGAAAGGTGGATTTGTCTCAACTATTGAGTGAGAAAAGGAATAATTTCTAGTGAGATTGGAAGGATAATTTAGGACTAGAATCTGAAGGTCCCTAAAAGCCGAACAAAAGAATTTATATTTTATCCTAAAAGTAATAGGGAGCAACTCTAATTGATGAAGTACAGGATTTGCATGATCAGATCAGCATCACATTATATCTATATGAAGAATATATTGGAATCAGGAGAAATTTAAGGATGATAAATTAGAAAACTATTGGAATGGTCCTGCCTCCATTGGGAAGAGACATTCAATTAAGTTGATAGTTGTCTTGAGTACAGAGAAAGGGTCAGAGAGGAGAGTTGCTAATGGGATTTACATATTATATGTATATTTATGCACTTATTTATATACATTTATATGCGTATTTATACATATTTACATATGTATACATTACAACATATGTACATTTATATATCATATGTGTGTGCGTGTGTTTGGCAACTGATTGGATATATGGAGACAAAGAAAGTAAGGCATATGAGATAATGTCAAGATTCTATGTCTGGGAGATTCAAAGAATGTTGGTACCCTTGTCAGAAAAAAAAAAAAGAGATGTTCAGTAGAAGTGAAGTTTTGGAAGGGAGGGGAAAATAATAAATCAGTTTTGGATCTATTTAGTTTGGGATGTCTCTGGGATATCAGTTTTGAAATATATAATAAGCACTTGGTGATACAAAATAAGCTTAGGAGAGATTAGGATTAGATATAGATACAAATATAAACGTAAACAGACATAGACATATATTGTATATGCATCCATATATAAATCCAAATATACATGTATTTACATAGATATATTTTATGTATGTATATATACATCAACATATATATCCATATATTTACATAAGTATGTCCATCATCTGGACAGAGGTAGTTAAACCCACAGAGGCTGATAAGATCACCAAGACAGAGTAGAGAGAAAAGAGAAGATAACACAGGACAGAGCCTTAGGTTTTATTAAGGGATATGATATGAATATTTATCTGTCAGAGGAAATTAGGGGAGAACAGTTCGACAGGTGGGAGAAGTACTACAATAGAATAGTGTCATTAAAAATCCAGAAAGGAGAGAGTTTTTAAGAGTAGAAGGTGGTTATTGGGGTCAAAATTGGCTAAGATGTAAGGAAGGATGAGAACCTGAAAAAAAGAACATTATATCTGTCAATTAAGTGATTCCTGAGAAGTTTGGAGAGAGCAGTTTCATTTGAATGATGGCTTCCAATTGCAAGGGGTGAATGAGAGGTGAAAAAGTGAGAGCAATGAATGTAGGCAGTTCTTGGGGGGTGTTTGAAAAGGAGTTTAGCTTAGAAGAGGAAGACAGTTGTAACTTGAGGATATGATAGGGAACACAGGGTAATTTATAGGATGGGGGTAATGTTTAAGATAAAAGATTTTTGAAACTGTTTTAAAGCAGTGAAGAATTAATGTAGAAATTGATGCTGAAGAGCAAGAGAAAAAAATGGAGGAAGGGAAAGAGAAGGTAGGAAGCATGAACGAAGAGGGAAGAGCTGATCTGTTGAAGATTAAAGGGTTGAGATTCAGGGGTCACTTTGGCAAGAAGAAAGGTTACCCCATTTTCACAAACCAGAGGACAGGAAAAGGCAAGTGGGCTGATGGTGAGAGGGGTTTTGAGAGGGGAAAAAAGCAATTCAACCAAACCAATCTGTATACTGATGACTATGGCCACATGTCCTGTTCTTTTTTACCTTGGTACTTTTCTTCATATTGTTCCTTCAACATGCCAATGACTCCCTCCCTTCCCTCTCCTTATCTGTATCCTAGCCATCTTTCAAGAACCATTTCACTCAAGCTTCATCTCTTCATGAAATTCCCCCTGACCATGCAAGTGAAAATGAACTTTTAATGCCTTATAGTCTGAACCACTCTCAGGTACTCTTAGAGAGCCTCACACATAGTAAGTACTCGATAAATATTGATTGATAAAGAAACAGTAGGCTAGTGATTTGGACTTGTGCACAGTCTACGTTTTGTTTCATCTTATGTCTCAATAGCCTATCAGCCCAAACTGAAGTACATAGAAGGCTAATCTTCTATTGGAAATGTTTCAAGTATTTCTCCACATGTTTGTGTGTGTATGTGTGTACAGATTATATTGTTGTTGAGTCATTTCAGTCTAGTCTAACTCTTCATGATCCTAGCTGGGATTTTTTTGTCAAAGATACTGGAGTGCTTCGCCATTTTCTTCTCTATATCATTTTATAGATGAGGAAACTGAGGCAAACAGTTAAATGACTTATCCAAGGGTCACACAACTAGTGAGTGTAATTTAGTGATCTTAGTGATTTAGTAAGTGACCTCTCTGAAGTGAGATTTGAACTCAAGAAGATGAATCTTCCTGACTCTAGGACCAATACTTTTTCCACTGTACAACTGGAGAAATTTGTAATGGGGAAAAATCACGCTGGTTGTCTTCTTCTGCATTTTGTTTTTCAAGCTAAACAAGTATCCCAAACTCTCCAGTCTTAGTTTCTCTAATGATATAATGGAAAATGGCAAATTGGAGAAAAGTCTCATGGAAAGACGATCTAAGAAGAGAAGACACCCCCCAGCGAGCCCTCTTTGGGAAGCAATTGATTTCATTCTGTCATCACAATGACTACTAAACATATGGACAGTATGCTATAGTGGAAACCCCAATGGTGAGGGAAATTGGGTTCAGGTTTCAGCTGAGCAACTGGCTAGATGTCTAATATTAGGAAATAACCTTCACCTCTCTGTGCCCCAGTTTTCTCATTTGCAAAATGAAGCATTCTTTCTAGTGCAGATAAGTTATGATTTTTCACTTTCCTTTTTGTCAGCTTCCCAGGATTCCTCTGCCCCACAGTTTGAGAAGCACTTTCCAGAAGTAAGGCTCTAAGAAGTAATTTTAGGACTAATAGTTCAATGGGATGATTGTGGAACACTTAGAATACGTTTTTAAAAGTCCTGTTTTGAGGGCTGTTCTATGTAATATCCAGTCATTTTCTTTTTCTCAAATACTTAGTCTTAAAAGGATATGAACGAAGGTCTTGGAAATTTCTTAGGAAATATTTCAGAAGGAAAAGCTAAAAGTCAGGTTGAAAGATAATATCCTTTGTGAATTGCCTCCAGTCAGACTGACAAGATGCTCTGCGAACAAAGGCTGAACAAATGAACAAGCTCTCTGAGAAGAGGATGGAGTTTTCTTATCCCCCAAGGTAGACACACCTACACTACCCCAAACTCAATTTTACATTAAAATTATATTACAAAAAGTCTTCTTTTGTAGGAATGAACTTCTTGGTGGTTCAAAAGAGTTGAATCACCAGATTCTTGATTTTACATTCTGACATCTGTCACAAAAGAAAAACCAGGACCAGGATGAACACTCTTCTTCAAGATAGAGAGCAAAGAAAATACAATATTCCAAAGAACCAATGATATTATTCACTTCTCCACTTATTAGGTTGGACTAAAAATACTGACAATGGGAGTTAAATGTCTCTTAGTCTTAGTTTCCCAGCAGCAAAATGGAAATAATAATGCACCATCTGTATCAAAAAATATATATAAAGTAAACATGCTTTGTAAATCATAATGTGCTATAAAGTAGATGGAAGCTACTTTTATGTGTAATTCTTTAAACAAACAAGTTTTAAGTACTTTCTACTTGCAGTAGCTAAGTGGTACAGAGAATAGAGTACCAGGCCTAGAGTCAGGAAAATGTGAGTTCAAACCCAGCCTCAGCTGTTTACTACTTATATGATTCTTGCCTGTTTGCCTCAGTTTCCTCATCTATAAAATGAGCTGGAGAAGGAAATGGCAAATCACTCCAGTATCTTTGCTAGGAAAACCACAAATAGGGTCACAAAGAATCCCAATTTTCAGCCTAGAGCATAAGATGATAGCGAAAACATACAGGTAAATTGTACTTTTGCTTTTAAGGATCATCTAATCCATTAATTAGTTTAGAATGGTCCATTAATGTTTTTACCATATCATTAATTCTCTACCAGGTTTATTGCAAAAGTTACAAAGTGCAAGGACATCTAGGATAGGATGCCTTCCCTCTAGAAGTTTCTAAATTTGTTGGACATAAAAGACTGAAATCTGTGGGGGGAAAAATCAAACAGATTCCCCATTATTTTTCTTGGGAGATTGGTTTTGGCAAGAATTATATTAGAGCATCTCAGTTCTTTCAACCCATGTTAATGAACACCTATTCATTATTACCACATTTCTTAGTTTTATTAATAATGGACCATGTATCCATTACAAATTTTTTTTTCTATTTGGTATGTAATATTATATATATATATATATATATATATATATACATATATATATTTATATAAATGTATACAATTAAAAGAAGACAAAGCAATAAAACAAAATCATTTTAAAAATCCTTACTGGCCATAAGAAGTAGAATCATAGATTGTTCAACATGAAAGTGACTGGAATAATCCATTCCCTCATCCATTCTCTCTTTCCTTCCTTTTTTTGTGCTGTTATTAAACACTTCCTCTACCAGGGAATCTTCCATGTATCTATGATTTTACTTTTTAATGACCAATAAGCATTTATTTTTTTTATTTTTTTTTATTTAATAGCCTTTTATTTACAGGATATATACATGGGTAACTTTACAGGATTAACAATTGCCAAACCTCTTGTTCCAATTTTTCACCTCTTACGCCCCCCACCCCCTCCCCTAGATGGCAGGATGACCAGTAGATGTTAAATATATTAAAATATAACTTAGATACACAATAAGTATACATGACCAAAACATTATTTTGCTGTACAAAAAGAATCAGACTCTGAATTATTGTACAATTAGCTTGTGAAGGAAATCAAAAATGCATGTGTGCATAAATATAGGGATTGGGAATTCAATGTAATGGTTTTTAGTCATCTCCCAGAGTTCTTTTTCTGGGCATAGGTAGTTCAGTTCATTACAGCTCCATTAGAAATGATTTGGTCGATCTCGTTGCTGAGGATGGCCTGATCCATCAGAACTGGTCATCATCTAGCATTGTTGTTGAAGTATATAATGATCTCCTGGTCCTGCTCATTTCACTCAGCATCAGTTCGTGCAAGTCTCTCCAGGCCTTTCTGAAATCATCCTGTTGGTCATTTCTTACAGAACAGTAATATTCCATAATTTTCATATACCACAATTTATTCAGCCATTCTCCAACTGATGGACATCCATTCAGTTTCCAGTTTCTAGCCACTACAAAAAGGGCTGCCACAAACATTCGTGCACACACAGGTCCCTTTCCCTTCTTTATAATCTCTTTGGGATATAATCCCAGTAGTAACACTGCTGGATCAAAGGGTATGCACAGTTTGATAACTTTTTGAGCATAGTTCCAAACTACTCTCCAAAATGGTTGGATTCGTTCACAACTCCACCAACAATGCATCAATGTCCCAGTTTTCCCGCATCCCCTCCAACAATCATCATTATTTTTTCCTGTCATCTTAGCCAATCTGACAGGTGTGTAGTGGTATCTTAGAGTTGTCTTAATTTGCATTTCTCTGATTAATAATGACTTGGAGCATCTTTTCATATGACTAGAAATAGTTTCAATTTCTTCATCTGAGAATTGTCTGTTCATATCCTTTGACCATTTTTCAATTGGAGAATGGCTTGATTTTTTATAATAGAGTTAATTCTCTATATATTTTGGAAATGAGGCCTTTATCAGAACCTTTGACTGTAAAAATATTTTCCCAGTTTATTGCTTCCCTTCTAATCTTGTCTGCATTAGTTTTGTTTGTGCAAAAACTTTTCAGTTTGGTATAATCGAAATTTTCTATTTTGTGATCAGTAATGATCTCTAGTTCTGCTTTGGTCATAAAGACCTTCCCCTTCCACAGGTCTGAGAGGTAAACTATCCTATGTTCCTCTAATTTATTAATAATTTCATTCTTTATGCCTAGGTCATGAATCCATTTTGACCTTATCTTGGTGTACGGTCCATTACAAATTTACAAGCACTCTTCTCATAAATAACCCAGTGAGGAAGGTACTTGACATGCTATCTGCATTTTATATGTAGGGAAACTAAGGCTGAGAGAGTTATGTGGCTTGTGGTTTATAGTAAGTTACAGTGTCAGAACTGAAACTAGATCTTCTCACATCTAACTAGAGTATTCTTTCTTCTACTATCAAGGATATCTCTAACTTTAATCATGCTAGAGAGGGATATGGATTCTACAGATACTGATTTAAAGGACCATAAATGAAGTAGATCTCTGACAAGATTTTGCTTGATAATGACACTGAATATGAAAGAGAACAAAGAAGAGAAAAGGAAATGGAGGGCAGAGTCCATTGCTTCCTGAGAAAGTCAAGTCATGAGCTGAAACCAGAGATGTGGAGAAAGGTCAGCTTCCTCTCTTATACCAATAAAGTCTTCCCAAGGGCTGTGTTCTAGGAATTTGAGAAATTCAAGGTTATTGGCAGGATGATCCTCAGCTTAATTACAAAGTCAGCATAGATGGTCTTCAGCACTTTGAATTTCCCTCTTCTTTCCATCTTCTTTCCATACTCCAGGGTACCCTATTTGTCCTCTTTTCAATTATCTCATGTCTTTCTGTTCCCTGTTCTTTCCCTTATTTTCCCATTTAGTCCCACTATATAAAATATATTTTCAGAAAAGATTTTATACTAGGTATTTACTCCTTAGGGGATATTTGTATTCTTGGGGCTTCGTTCTTCTTGCAGAATGAGACCATATGTCCAATTAAAGAAATTTCAGCATTTAGGGCACATCATGGAGAAGATTAAGGAAGGATAGGTTGGCATCCCTGGCATCTGAGAAGTCATATTGCTTAGGCAGCCACCTACTCTGCCTACACATGAGGCCATTCCTACCTATGGGTTTGGGCTCTTAGGAGTGGTTTTCAAGGACAAATATCATCCATAATTACTATTACCAGTTATCTTAGTGAGTCTTGGGGCCAGCAGCAGAGTCAATATTCACAGATCCCAAGGCTAATAAATGCAGAGTTTTCAACCCACAGAATATCTCTAAAGCAGGCAGAAGACTGTTGTATAGGAAAAATGTCATCTGAGTGGTCATATAGCTTTGTCTTTTCCTAGCAGTTGAAGACATGAAAAAAGATAAATAGTATAGTTTACATCTATTTATAGCAGCCACATCCTATGCTGTTTTTGGCTTCAAATCCTGATATATATTTACTATTACCTGCATCCTAATTGCCATCCAGATAAAATTACTCAAGAACTTCATAGTGGTAGGAAAAATATAGACTTATTCAAGGGCATTATAGATGTAAAGATGGAAGGGACCATAGAGACCACCAAAATCCAATATCTCCATTTTGACGATAAGAAAATTCAAGTTCAGAAAAGTTAAGCGATTTGTCCATAGTCCTCTATCTATTTATGTGCCAGAGGCAGCATTTGAACCTAATATATTCTTGACTTCAAGGCCAGCTCTCTGTCAGTAAATCATTGTTGCCTCTTAATGCCCTGCGAGAGAAGTAGGTATATGTGAGACAGGATATAAAGTTGTATGGGTGGGAGAGTCTTATTTCCAGCAATTTCACAGAGCACATGAACAATATTTTTCCCTATTGTGTTTCTGATACCTTTATTACTAAGGTATATTTTATGATTTTTTGAGTATCATCTTAGGAGAAAGATCAAAAGATTTTGTGGGGCCAGAGTCAGTCAGGGTGACAAAATACAATAGTTTAGATATTTTTATTATTCCCTGAAGTGATTAAATCACATCCTCAAAGCTAAAGTTACTTAATCTTTCATTGTGTTGGTTTGAGAAAAAAAAAAAAATCTTATGACGGTTTTGTCCTTTTTGTGCTAATTCCTATCTTCCTGATTAGAAGAAAAATCTGGGAATACCACTTTTCTGAGCACAGAATTCTCACAGGAATGAGTTATCATTGGGTATTTACTGAATTCTTTGAGTACTTTGCAAGGCACTCTGGCCTTGCCTCCTTAGCCTATAACCATTGGGAGATAATCATGCAGGAAAGAAGAAACTCTCCTACAGGTACACTTAGGAAAGAGGCCACACCTCATTACATTCCTTTTTTGGTAATCATAAATCATAAACACAATCTCTCAAGATTCAGTCTGTCTTTATCTTTATTCAAGAGATTCCTGCTAAATTTTCTAAGAACTCTCTTTGTGGCTGCTGAATGGACCTCATGAATGTTGACCCATCTATAAAATGGGATAGAGAAATTCTCAGTTGTAAGTGCTGGTACTTGAAGCCTGGATGACAGGAAGCACATGGAATATAGAACATGGAGATCCTAAAAGTCTATAGGCTTATGAAAGTCAAATCACATGACCCTTAATGGAAAGCCAAGACCCTCAAAAAGTCTTTTTCCATTTTCTATTTTATTTCTGGCTTTGCAGTTGTTTTTCCAAGTCTGGTATCTTCTTTCTGATACTACCCTTGCATCTTTTGGATTTTATAGGGCATCAAGCAATTGTTTCTACCGAAGAAGAAAAAAGGGAATTGAGTGATAGAGATTCAGTTAATAGAACCAATATGTGGTGTCCTAGAAAGGTCACATATTTAGCCATATGTGCTTAAATATAGTAGCCTCTCAAATCATAGGCATGGGGAATTCTGTGTTAAGGACATGGGAATATGTAGAAATGGGGAAAATAAGAAATTTAGTGAATATAGTAGTATAGTGATAGCTAAATCATATAGCCTAGTGTTTTTCATACTCAGGTATATGTGTATGCCCTCATAAACAGTTAAATTCTTGCATAATTTAAATAACTCAGTAGCATTCTTCACTATTTTGTTTAGTTTTTTTTCTTTTTTTTAGGTGCAGATGTCTCTGTCAGATTCTGCTAAGTGTCAACTCAGTGGGGCAGACTGTAATATTCTCTGACTTTGAAAAAGTCTCTTAGGGTGAGCTAGTTTCAGGGTCACTGTTTCTCTCAAACATTTGCCTATGAAATTTCAAGTGAGTGCTGGTAATAGAAGCTTTGTGGCATCCTCTTAGATGAAAGTCTTTATTTCATTCTTAATTAAAGGGATTGTTTCAGGAGAAGTGAAATATGGCACACAAAATACAATATTCAAGGGGTGACAAACAACCTTACTTATTTGATTACATTTAGATTATAGAGGTTTTAGATTACAATCTTTTTAAAATTAGCATTTATTCTATATTATAATATTTTTATCATTTATTTATTCTTTTTTAATTTTGAGTTCCAAATTTTTTCCTCCCCTCCCTTCTTTAGAAAGTAAACAAAATTATATCAATTATATGTTTGAATTCATGCAAAACATTTCCATATTAGCTATATATTTTTAAAAAGCAATAATATAGAAAGTGAAAAAATCATGCTTCAATTTGCATTCAGAACTCGTTACTTCTCTCTTTGGAGGTAGATAGTATTTTTCATCATGAGTCCTTTGGATCCATCTTGGATCATTGCTTTGATCAGAGTAGCAAAGTCTTTCACAGCTGACCATTGTTACAACATTGCTGTTACTGTGCACAATGATCTCTGGTACTTCTCACTTTAGATAGATAGATAGATGGATGGATAGATAGATGGATGGATGATAGATAGATGGATCATATAGATCTCTATATATCATATAGTTCATATAGATCTTGCCATATTTTCTTTTTTTCTGAAACCATTCTACCTCATCACTATTCCACAATAGCACTCTATCACAATCATATACCACAATTCATTAAGCCATTGAACAATTGATAAGCATCCCCTTAACTTCTAATTGTAACAACAAAAGATCTGCTGCAAATATTTTTCTACATATAAGTCCTTTTACTTTGATATCTTTTGGATGCAGAATTAGTAGGCTCAAAAGATTGTGCAGTTTTATGGACATAATTCCAAATCATTCTCCAAAATAGTTGGATCAGTTCACAACTTTACAAGTGGTTTATTAGTATGCCTATTTTTCCTCATTTCCTCCACCATATCATTTCTCATAGGTAATGAAGTGCTATTTCAAAATTGATTTAATTTTCTTTTCTCTAGTCAATACTGATTTAAAGCATTTTTATAAGATAGCTCTAATTTTTTTTTTCTGAAAACCACATGTTCATATCCCTTGATCATTTATCAGTTGGGGAATTTTTATAAGTTTGATTCAGTTCTCTTTGATAAATAAGGCCTTTATCAGATAAATTTGCTATAAACGCTATTGATATCGCTTTATTATCCATGATATCTTTTAGCAAAATGTAGTTTCCCAGATTATCTCTTTTACTTAGGCTTATTTTTGTTTTTACTTCATTTGACATCATGATTGCTACATCTTCCTTTTTCATTTCAGCTGAAGCATAAGAGATGCTGTTCTAGTCCTTTATTTTAATTTTATGCTTCTTTCTGTTTCAAGCATGTTTCTTATAAACAGCATATTATTGTATTTTGGTTTTTAATCCACTCTGATATTTGCCTATTTTATGGATGAGCTTATTCCATTCACTTTCAGTTATGGATACTAACAGTTTTTTTCCTCCATTCTATTTACTTCTGTTTATATTTCTTACTCTTTTTATCCAGGTTCTCCTTAAAAATCTGTTTGTTTCTGATTACTGCTTCTCTTAAATTGCCCTCCCTTTTATCATACCTTCTCCTAATATGTCTTATTCTTTTTCCTTGCTATGCTATGCATACATACACACAAACACATACACATACCTATATATACATAAACACATATAAGTATATATGCACACATTCATACCCACATTCACATACATTTTCCTTCTTTTTAACCAATCTTGATGGCAATGAAGTTCAAGCATTGCCCACCATTCTTATTTTCCCCTCTTACTATAAAACTCTTCCTTGTGTACCTCTTATATGAGAAAAAATTTCCCCATTTTACTTTTCCCTTCTCCTTTCTCCCTGCACATCTCTCTTTCTCTCTTGTCCTTTTATTTCTTTTTATTTTGGGTGTGATTATCCCAACATAATTGATGCATATTCATTACCCTCTGACTATGTAGACTCCTTCTAACTGCCCGAATAATGATAAAGTTCTGTATATATTATCTTCCCATATAAGAATGTAAACAGTTTAACTTTGAGTTCCTTATGATTATTCTTTCATGTTCACCCTTTATGCTTCTCTTGCCTCTTTGTTATTCAATTCTGGTCTTTTCATTAGAAATAAATGAAAGTCCTCTGCTTCATTAAAGATTCATTTCCCCCTGAAGGATATATTTAGTTTTGCAGGATAAGTTGTTTTTGGTTGCAATCTTAGCTTCTGTACCTCTTGGAATTTAATATTCCAAACCTTCTGCTCCTTTAATGTGGAAGCTGCTAAATCTTGTGTGATCCTAACTATGGCTCTGCAATATGTGATTTGTTTCTTTCTGCCTGCTGACAATATTTTTTCCTTGACAAGGGAGTTCTGAAATTTAGGTATAAGATTCCTCAAAGTTTTCATTCAAGGAACTCTCTCAGGAGGTGATTGGCAGATTCTTCCCATTTCTATTTTACTCTCTAGTTCTAAGATATCAGGGTGGTTTTCCTTTATAATTTCGTGAAACATGAGGTTGCTCTCTTTTTGATTATGGCTTTCAGGTAGTCTAGTAATTCCTAAATTGACTCTCTTAGATTTTCTAGGTCAGTTGTTTCTCTAGTAACAAATATAACATTTTCTTCTTTTTTCCCCATTCTTTTGACTTTGTTTTATTGTTTCTTGATGTCTTATGAAATCATTAGCTTTTATTTGTCAATTCTATTTTAAGACATAATTTTTTTCACAGATCTCTTGTACCTCTTCTTTCATTTGGGCAATTTTACTTTTCAATTAGTTCTTTTCTTCAGTGAATCTTTGTGCCTCTTTTACCATTAATCCAATTCTATCATTTTCTTCAATATTTTTATGCTTATTTTACCAAGATGGTAATTGTGTTGATTTTTTTCATCTCATTTCCTTTCCCATTTTTTCCTCTAATACTCCTATTTTTTTCACAGTTTTTTTAAAATCTTTTTTTAAAATTATTA
This sequence comes from Sarcophilus harrisii, assembly GCF_902635505.1. Classification (NCBI taxonomy): domain Eukaryota; kingdom Metazoa; phylum Chordata; class Mammalia; order Dasyuromorphia; family Dasyuridae; genus Sarcophilus; species Sarcophilus harrisii. Next base: position 209,018,675 of record NC_045430.1, on the reverse strand, counting down.
TTATTATAGCTTTTATTTATAAGATATGTGCATGGGTAATTTTTCAGCATTGACAATTGCAAAACCTTTTGTTCCAATTTTTCCCTTCCTTCCCCCCACTCCCTCCCCCAGATGGCAGGTTGACCAATACATGTTAAATATGTTAAAGTATATGTTAAATACAATATATGTATATATGTCCACACAGTTATTTTGCTGTACAAAAAAAAAAAATTGAACTTTGAAATAGTGTGCAATTAACCTGTAAAGGAAATCAGAAATGCAGGCGGACAAAAATAGAGGGATTGGGAATTCTATGTAGTGGTTCATACCCATCTCCCAGAGTTCTTTAGCTGGATGTAGCTGGTTCAGTTCATTATTGCTCTATTGGAATTGATTTGGTTCATCTCATTGTTGAAGAGGGCCACGTCCATCAGAATTGATCATCATATAGTATTGTTGTTAAAGTATATAATGATCTCCTGGTCCTGCTCATTTCACTTAGCATCAGTTCATGTAAATCTCTCAGGCCTTTCTGAAATCATTCTCTTCATCATTTCTTATAGAATAATAATATTCCATAATATTCATATACCACAATTTATTTAGCTATTCCCCAAATAATGGACATCCACTCAGTTTCCAGTTTCTGGCCACTACAAACAGGGCTGCCACAAACATTCTTGCACATACAGGTCCCTTTCCCTTTTTTAGTATCTCTTTGGGGTATAAGCCCCAGTAGTAGCACTGCTGGATCAAAGGGTATGTACAATTTGATAACTTTTTGAGCATAGTTCCAAATTGCTTTCCAGAATGGCTGGATGTATTCACAATTCCACCAACAATGTATCAGTGTCCCAGTTTTTCCACATCCTCTCCAACATTCTGCATTATCTTTCCCTATCATTCTAGCCAATCTGACAGGTGTATAGTGGTATCTCAGAGTTGTCTTAATTTGCATTTCTCTGATTAATAATGACTTGGAGCATCTTTTCACATGGCTAGAAATAGTTTCAACTTCTTTGTTTGAGAATTGTCTGTCCATATCCTTTGACCATTTATCAATTGGAGAATGGCTTGATTTCTCATAAATAAGAGTCAGTTCTCCATATATTTTGGAAATGAGTCCTTTATCAGAACTTTTGACTGTAAAAATGTTTTCCCAGTTCATTGCTTCCCACCTACTCTTGTCCTCATTAGTTTTGTTTGTACAAAAACTTTTCAATTTGATATAATCAAAATTTTCTATTTTGTGATCAATAATGATCTCTAGTTCTTCTTTGGTCACAAATTCCTTCCTCTTCCACAGGTTTGAGAAGTAAATTATCCTATGTTCTTCTAATTTATTTATAATCTCGTTCTTTATGCCTAAGTCATGAACCCATTTTGACCTTATCTTGGTGTACGGTGTTAGGTGTGGGTCAATGCCTAGTTTCTGCCATACTAATTTCCAATTTATCACTCCTATTTTCAGCAGTTTTTTTTTTAATCTTTGAGGAATTTTTTATTTTTCTTTGGGGAGGAGGGTTTTGCTTGTGACATTTTCACATTGTTGTCTTCTTCTGAATTTATTCCTTGGTCTTTCCTTGTTACCATAACAGGTTTTATGTTCAAGGTTTTTTATTGTTGTTGTTTACTCACTTTTCCAGTCAATTTCTTATCTTTCTATTAAAGTTGGTGCCTGGTCATCTGGACATGAGAGGCATTATCTCAAACTTAAGGCTATTTTAAGGCTGCTGTTTTTAGAGGTAGTTCTGTTGGATTTTGGTGCTTCTGAGATGATGCCATTCGGTGAGAGATATGATTGCTCCTCTTCTAATCTGAGATCTGTTCTTTGCCCAGAAAGAGCCCCTATTTTTCTGTGTGGCCAGAAGTGCTAGTGCTCCTCTCTGCCTTGAAGCTGGTGCTAGGACCCCTGCTCATTCACGACTGACTCACAATACTTTTTACTCTGAAACTATAAACAAAAAAAGCAGTATAGGACATAGAGTTGTCAATCAGCACCAGTTGTACACAGTGACAGCAGTGGATCCCCTGTAATCTCTTTCTGACCAGTTTTCTGACCCTCTTACCATCTCTAGGCTAACAGCTGAAGTTTTTGCTGCTAGCACAGTCTCAGCTGTCTCCAAGATCCATTGCTGGTGCTGCCACATTCCAGGCTGGGTCCCAGCTTTGTGTCTCGATCTCTAATACCAATGTCTTCACTTATCATGGGCTGGAAAAATGTATCCCTTTCATCTTTTGTTGGCTCTGCTGTTCCAAAATTTGATTTATGGCTTTATTTTAAGATTGGTTAGAAGGAAAGTTGGGAGCACTTCACTGGGTTTCTCTCTAATCTGCTTTGAAATTACAAACTTCCTAAAGACAGAGATTCCCTCCTCTTTGTATCCCTATAGCTTTGCATATTCCTTGAAAATCAATGTTTGTATAATAACAAAATTCATCTGGAAGAACAAAAGATCAAGAATTTCAAGGGAATTAATAAAAAAAATGCCACCAAAGGTGGCCTAGCTTAAACAAAGCAGCAGTCAAAACCATTTGGTACTAAGAAATAGAGTTGTAGATCACTGAAATAGGTTAGGTTCACAAGACACAATAGTGAATGATTATAGTAATCTAATGTTTGGTAAACCCAAAGACTCTAGCTTCTGGGACAAGAACTCACTATTTGACAAAAATTGCTGGAAAAATTAGTGTTTCTTGAGTTGACTTTTTTAAATGATTTTTAAACTATTAGGCACAGTCAATGTTTCAGGAGATGATTTTTTCTCTTTATTTCTCTATTACAATTCTGAAATCAAAAAGACAAACCAAAAGGACTTTTTAATTTTTTAAAATCCAACTAGTTAGGACTTTTTACAGTTGAGAAAACTGATGCACAGAGAAGTTGTTGCCATAAAACAGATCATAGACTTTCAGGCTTCTTTTTAGATCATGAGGATAGTTCATTTTCCTCTTTTTTATTCTATGAGAAAATTGGTCCACTGTAAGTGAATGGAAAATAAAGTCAGAAGTCAATATGACTTCTTTTAAGCAGCTTCTCTTAAATCGTTTTTTTTTCTTTTCTTGTTGGTATAGCATGAGGAAAGGGATGCTGTTTGGAGAATGTTTTCTTTTGATTTGGTTTTATCTTACTCAGAGATGATGGGATGTTCCATGGGATGGTGGTGAGGGAGCAAGAAGGAAAGATGAAGATGGGGGGTGGGGTGGGACAGTGTAAGTTTTTTTTTTCATTCCAGAGATGCTCAGATAACATTCTAATAAATACTTATATTTTAAAAAATCAACCAGAATGAGTCAAGTCTGTTCCCTGTTTTTGGCTCATTGCAGAGGCATAGCATCTATGAACACGTTTGTCTTCCACAGGCCCATAACTAAAATTCATACTATTCTATTTTTAGTTGCATCTAATATATTTGGAATTCAAAAACTACATCTTTTTTGGTTGGATTATTCCATGTTATGAAAATTATTAATTATAAATTACAAGGTGGTTTTTATCTTGATTTTCTAATGGAACAAACTGGCATTGTAACATTCTCAGAGTGTTCTAAATCTATCATTCTCTCTGTATTAGTGAAGAACAGTCAAAAGGAAATTGCAGAAAAAAACCAGAATTGTTGGGTTCTTTTCTCTTCCTGTTCCTCAAGAAAGGCTTCCTGCTTTATTGTCTTCTGTTCTTGAATTGTTTCAGTTGTGCTTATCTCTCCATAACCCATTTAGGATTGTTTTTTAAATCAAAGAATTGAAGTGGTTTGCCATTTTCTAATCCAGCTCATTTTATAGATGAGGAACTAAAACAAAAAGGGTTAAATGATTTGTCCATGATTACACAATTGATAAATGTTTGAAGCTAGATTTGAACTCGTCTTCCTAATTCCAGAGCCAACCTTCTATGCTCCTCACAAACTAGCTGGACATTGATTCCTGAGGTTAGACTATAATAAAAAGGGAAATATATAAGCTCTTAGTATTCTCATAGAATGTAAGCCTCTTTAGGGCAGGGGCTCTTTCTTTTTGGTTTTATCTTTGTATTCTCATGGCCTACAACAGAAACTGAAGGTGGTAGATATTTCATCCTTGCACGTTAATGGAAAGATCAAGTAAGCCCAAACTAGAGCTGATCTATAGAATTTTAAAGCTGAAAGGTATTTAACAATTACCTTGGTCAAATCATTCACTTTATGGATGAAATTACTTCCTAGTAAAATTTTAACTTGCCCAAAGTCACACAAATAGTAGCTATAGAGGCAGGGTGCAAACTCATTTCTGTCTTTTGCTGCCAAATTTAATATTCTTTCACTGTCCCATATTATTTATCATGGGAAAGCATTTTGTTCCCTAGATTAACACTGAAAATTTTAGCAATACTACCTATTTTCATCCCTACCACCATCATCAAATCACTTGAATCTTTTGCACAGTAAAATATATGGCTTAAATTACCCAAGAAAGTATTTTTAAAACTAAAATATATACCTATATTCCCCAATTATTTAAAAGCATCTATAATCTTTCTGATTTAGTCTTTCCATAAGTCTAATTTTCAGTCATTTCATGACTTCTCATTCTGTGCTATTTTTATTCATATGTTATTCATATTATCTTAAAATTAATCTATAGAGAATATGTGCAATACATATGCTCTGCTCTAGGTTTTAAAAAATATGCTTATGTTTTTCTACCACCTAGTTATTTTTCTTTATAATGTATCTGTGGTCTACCTCTTTTTCTGGCCCTATGTATCCATGATGATGTCTCATAAGACACTTTTTGCTTGCAATTCATTATTGGAAATGTACTATAACCAATGTGAATTTATTTTTCATGTTATTCACAATTTTGAGCCTTCAGAGATAATTTTGTTTTAAGATTTATATCTAGAGAACATGATTTAGAAAATATCCATGGAGAAAAGATGGAGTTTCATAAGAGGAAAAAACAAAACAAAACAAAAAACTCTTCGTTTCAAATATAGGCTCATCTCATTATCAGCTTATGTGACTATTGAGGATATGCATCTTGCCTGAATAATTTATTGAGCTGTCCATTCAACTATATGTAATTACTTCTACTCTTCATCCACTTGGTTTTCCCTGAGTGGATTGGTAAACATATCTCTTCTAATTGGCTACATGTCTCATTGATAATTTCTTTTAATATTTAGGTCTTGATAAAGTTATTTCAATATTATAGATAAACAAGGAACACCTTGACAATTTCATCATCTATATTGACTGCTTATTCCCTTTAGATTCTGCAGAGGATATTTACCTTTGAAATGGCAAATACCTTTGGCATAATGGTTTCTCATTTTTGTGACACATTTGATATTAATAATCTCTATAACATGATTTTATGATATAAAATGTCTTTATAAGAAGTAATATTAAGAAATGTGCTTCTTTATACTCTATTATATCATATGCTGGGTCACTCCCATTTTATCTCTCTCTGTTTGACCTCTATTTCATCTTTTAGTCTCACATTCATCATTCTAGAAAGAAAGAAAATTGTAATGGCAGTCAGTAGGATTGTTTAATCACGATTATTTTATTTATCCTCCTTTCAGTAAAGAGTGCATGCAAAATAATGACATGGGGCATTGTTGCTATTGCTCAGAAAGGCAGGAACTTAACAATCCAGGGAAGTAGGAGGAGGAGGTCTGAAGTCCAGTGAAAGAAATAAAAGAATAAAAGAAAATCATTAGGCTATACAAGAAGGCAACTCCAAGTCACTGGCCAGACTTAGACCAGAATATGCTTTTTTGTCCCAGCTCTCACAGTGGCCATCTTCCTTCAGTATGGCAGGGATCCAAGTCTTTTGCCTTCTCTACTTCCAGTAATTGTTTCGGGAAAATGGACCTCAACCCATTATGACTTTACTCTCCTTTTTGAAACTTCTCAAATCAAAACACCCATCACTGGAAAGCGGAAGCCAAAACCCATTTATTAAACACCTACTATATGCTATTCACTCTGCTAAGGACTTTGTAATTATTATTTCATCTGATCCTCACAACAATTTGGTGAGCTGAGACGCTTGACTCCTGCCTGCTGCCTTTTACTTACTATGTCCTCCCTCAGAATAAAAGTTCCTTTCTCAATGTCATAATTGTATTCCTGGTGAAAGTCTGGGAAATGATTTCATCAAAAAGAATAGTAGCCCTGGTTGGCAGGATGGATGGAACTTTCATTCTAAGGCCATTGACCAAAAATCCTGACTGTTCTTGAAACAATAACAGAGACTTTAGTATTCTCTCTCTCTCTCTCTCTCTCTCTCTCTCTCTCTCTCTCTAAGTTAAGTGACTTGGCCAGGTCACACAGCTAGGAAGTGGTGTCTGAGACCAAATTTGAACTCAGGTCCTCTGACTTCAGGGTTGGTTCTCTAACCACTGTGCAACCTAGCTACCCCAACTTAAGTATTATCTGATAATTGTTCCATTGTCCTCCAAGGTTTCTCTAGTTGCCTTTTGAGATCTTGTTCTCCCTTAGGGAAAATTTCAGATTCAATAGGTATTATTCTTTCTAGTGCTTAGTCTTTGTGATTAGACTTTCTGGATAAGTTAAGAAGACTCAAGAGGCTCCAATTATACAACATTATAGAGTTTAGGGGAGGAGGAGGAAGGAGACCTTGAGAAGATATTGAATCCATCTACCATCTTTTTACATGCCTTATTACATGCAAATTTGAATCTATCCTTTCTCATGAGTATATGATGCCTAGTCCCACCTCATTACTTTTTCTCATATTGGTTCCCCACCTGGATTGTCTTTTGTTATTGAATCTCCAATTGGTAGGGTTGATAGTAGTCATCTTATCTAACCATATCTCAAAATAAGTCCTCTTTGTCTGTGATCATCCAGACTGTGCTTTAAAGACCTCCAATGAAGAGAAACCTACTATTACCTAAGGTGTCCCATTCTTGTTTTGTTTTATTTTATTTTATTAATAGCTTTTTATTTACAAGTTATATACATGGGTAATTTTACAGCATTGACAATTGCCAAATCATTTATTCCAATTTTTCCCCTCCTTCCCCCCACCCCCTCGCCTAGATGGCAGGATGACCAGTAGATGCTAAATATATTAAAGTATAAATTAAATATACATGACCAAACCATTATTTTGCTGTACAAAAAGAATCGGACTCTGAAATATTGTACAATTAGCCTGAGAAGGAAATCCAAAATGCAGGCAGGCAAAAATATAAGGATTGGGAATTCAATGTAATGGTTTTTAGTCATCTCCCAGAGTTCTTTTGCTGGGTGTAGCTGGTTAAGTTTATTACTGCTACATTGGAACTGATTTGGTTCGTCTCATTGTTGAAGAGAGCCAAGTCCATCAGAATTAATCATCATATAGTATTGTTGTTGAAGTATATGATGATCTCCTGGCCCTGCTTGTTTCACTCAGCATCAGTTCATGTAAGTCTCCCCAGGCCTTTCTGAAATCATCCTGTTGGCCAAACAATAATATTCCATAATATTCATATACCACAATTTATTCAGCCATTCTCCAATTGATGGGCATCTCCTCAGTTTCCAGTTTCTGGCCACTACAAAGAGGGCTGCCACAAACATTCTTGCACATACAGGCTCTTTTCCCTTTTTTAAGATCTCTTTGGGATATAAGCCCAGTAGTAACACTGCTGGATCAAAGGGTATGCACAGTTTGATAACTTTTTGAGCATAGTTCCAAATCATTCTCCAGAATGGTTGGATGTATTCACAATTCCACCAACAATGTATCAGTGACCCAGTTTTCCCACATCCCCTCCAACATTCCACATTATCTTTCCCTGTCATTCTAGCCAGTCTGACAGGTGTGTAGTGGTATCTCAGAGTTGTCTTAATGTGCATTTCTCTGATTAATAATGACTTGGAGCATCTTTTCATATGACTAGAAATAGTTTCAATTTCTTTGTTTGAGAATTGTCTGTCCCTATCCTTTAACCATTTATCAATTGGAGAATGACTTGATTTCTTATAAATTAGAGTCAATTCTCTACATATTTTGGAAATGAGGCCTTTATCAGAACCTTTGATTGTAAAAATATTTCCCCAGTTTATTGCTTCCCTTCTAATCTTGTCTACATTAGTTTTGTTTGTACAAAAACATTTCAATTTGATATAATCAAAATTTTCTATTTTGTGATCAGTAATGATCTCTATTTCTTCTTTGGTCATAAATTCTTTCCTCTTCCCCCATTCTCATTTTACATATATGTCATTGTTAGGCAATTTATCCTAACATCAAGCTTTAATCTATAACCTTGCAACTTTTGGTTCTAGTTCTTCCCTTTGTGGCCAGGTAAAATGACTGAGTCATTAATTTCTCTAGGTATCAATTTCCTAATTCCTAAATTCAAGGGTTTGATTTAGAAGAACTGTGTGCTCACTTTCAGCTATACTAAAACACAAACATTTATATGTATGTATGTATGCACACACATATATACATATATATATATAAATGCATATATATGCATATATAGAGAGATACATATATAAAAACACATGCATATGTGTGTATGGCACTATGAGCTTGAATCTAATCATTCCCATTCTTCAAAAAAGACCACTATTGTGGTCCTCTTCCTAGGATTTTTCATCTTTCTCCCTTTTAATCTCCCTCATTTTTCTAACCTTACCTATTCATCAAAATCCAAATCAAGTCCCACTGTTTTCCAAAGCCTTTTAAACAATTCCTCTATCCTTTTTGGTCTGATCTTTGTCCCTTGCATTTCTCTAATCCTTCTACAACACATAATTTTCCATTCAATTGCTTGCATTGCTCTCTCATATTTTATATTCCATAGCCATGACTCCTCAAATGGATTATAAGCTCTTTGAGGTCACTCTTGTTTTTTATTTAGTGAGGAATTCTCACTGTAGCAATCCTTCCAGACTTCTTGCCTAACTTTCATTTATACTTGCTAGTTCAATGTCCATCACAATATGGCTACAAGATTTAAGGAGGTATTCTAAAAGTACCCACTTTTAAAACTATAGTTTAAAAGTGCCCATTGATATATTTCCATTTAACATCCATTAACAATCAGCCAACAAAGACATTGACTAAGAAAGAATAATAAAAACTGGATGCAAAACATTCTCCTTATGAATACACAGAGTATTCATTGGAAGAGTGATCACTTAAAGAGAGTACAAATATAATGAGGTCATGTTGCCAAGGTAATTTATAAACATGTCCCTGACTCACCTTTGGTTGCACAGCTAAATTCAGGGGCAGAATTTGCACCTAGGTTTCTCTTTACTTAATGTTTTTGGTTCTTTCAACTGTGACAAATTTTCAATGCAGTATTATGAAGAGTATAAAATACTGTCAGAACAATCTTATTCCCTAGATTTTATAATATTTTAATTTTGGGGGGTTATGGATGAATGGAAGAAGTTTTTAATGGTGACTGTTCAAGGTACATAAAAGGAAACATGTCTTGAATTTGTAGTAAATAAATGAAATTTATTAGCCAAAAAGAAAGCACAAGGGGAAAAAGTATTGTGTTCAGTTATGAGAAAAAAATGAAGAAAAAAGGAAGAAAAAACAATACTGCAGAATAATTGTTTTGGGGCCCAACAAAGGTAGATCATACCAAAGTATTTTTAAAATACCTCTGCAAAGAATTGCATATGTTTCACCTATATCAGATTACTTGGTGTCTTGGGGAGGGGGAATGGTAAAGGAGAGAGTGGGAAAAATTTGGATTACAAAGTCTTACCAAAATGAATGTTGATAACTCTCTTTACATTTATTTGTAAAAATAAAATACTATTCAGGAAAAAATAATTTTCCCCAATTAGGAAATCAAAAAGATTTTTTAAAAAGATTTAAAATGTAGCAAAAGTTCTAGGTTTCTGTAGTGATCTTTTTCTGAGCCTAATGACAATAGAACCACCACATTTTGAATCTACATCTCAGTACCCATTGGGTTACATAAGGGATTTTTTAAATGACATTATCATTTATTAAAATCTATTTGCCAGGCACTGCAATAGGTGCTGGGAATATAAGTACAGCAGTTGAAACAATCCTTATTCTTAAAGAGCTTACAAATGGAGAAAACAAAGTAGCATATAAGTAGAATAAATATAACAACATTTGAAATTCATAGAGTGCTTCAGTGTGTACAAAATACCTTACAAGCATTTTCTCCTTTAATTTTTACAACAATCCTACAATTCAGTTCTTCTTTTTTAGATCTTTTAGATCAGGGAACAGAGATGAAGTAACTTGCCTAGATCGCACAGCTAATAAGTATCTGAGGCAGAATCTGAATTTAACCTTTACTGAACCCAAATTCAACATTCTGTCTACTGTATCAGCTAGCTAGCAATAGATACAAAATGGCTTGAGAAGGAGAGGGATACAAAATAGTTAAATATATGTAGTTTCAGAAGAAGGGGGTATATCTTTAGTGCAGGAATAAAAAGGGTTCTTTCTGAATATGACAAAAATTATCCAAAAGCAAGAGCTGACATTATTTAGTGAAGTGATAATTTTATTTAGTAATAGTGAATCCCTAGACACTTAATAAGAGAAAGATATAAAGGACAGACAGCCCTGATTACACACAGAAGAAATCTGGGCTGGAGAAGATATTTCAAAGACACTCAGTGATTAATTTGCAAGGTTCCTCAAAGAAAGTATAATTCCAAATGAAAGGAAGCTTACTGGTGCCATAAGCTTTCTACTGGAAAGGTCTTCCTTTCCATCCCTTTGTGTTTATTACTTGGGAATAATATCCAGCTCCTCCATGTCTTTCTGAAATTACAAGGGCCAGAACTGGACATAGTACTTAAGCAGGGTAGAACTTATTTGAATCAGGATGATGAGGAGCAGCTAGGTAGTAGAGCGGAAAGAACACCAGTCCTGGAATCAGGAAGATCTGCATTCAAATCCAACTTCAGACATTTTATCATATATTAACTGTGTGACCTTGGGCAAGTCAATTGTCTCATTACCATTCCACCCCTCTCCCCCCAAAAAAAGAATCTAATGACTAGAAGTCCAGAACATTTCTTTGTTATTTGGATATGCTTTTCAGGTATATTGAAGGAAGATCGTGTTTTTCTTACAGGTTCTGAGTGTAGCATTCAAGGCATTCTAACCACAAAAGAGAAAACCAAAAAATATCAAAAGCAGAGCAGGAAACTTAGAAGAGATCATCTTAGTGGAGGAGGAACAGTGAGGAAGAATAATGAAAGGAAATGTGGGAAAAGCTGTATAGAAAAACTATACGATAGGTGGCAAAAATAGAGAGGAGTTGTCGATGCCTTTGATAGCTCAACTGCCAGGCATCTGCTGAGTCTCAGTTGGAGCTGAGACTATAGTGGAATCTTGATGGGGGTCAGGTCTTGTTTGGTATTCAGTGTTGAGGGTCTTTGTGGCGAGATAGTATCAAAGGAAGATTGAATAGGTGGGTTTGACCCTTGGGGGGCAATCAGTGCATTAGGGAACTCAGCTCCACTCTGCTCTGATTTGATGTTCTGTTCAGGCATGTTGTTAACTGTGTTCCACATTTTTGCATTTACCTGAGCCTAAAGAAGGGATGGTTTGGGCAGCCTGACAGCTGTCTTGCAGTGTTCATGTTTTAGGCTGACATTCTAAAACTGATTGACTGAAGAGAAAGGTAGATAGAATTCTTTCCTTTTTGGTCAAGAATTGAAACTAGTTGAAGTCAGAACAGAAGGCTCAAGTTACCATAAGTATTTTAAAATATATTTTATATATAATATATGTAAAAAATATAATAATATTATAAATACTTATTTCACAGGATTGTTGGGGGAAAAAGCTCTGTTACCCTTAAAATGCCATTAAAGTAGAAGCTATTATTATTATTAATTATATTTTCTATGTCTTATAAAGTGTGAGGTCCTGCTATTAGAGAGCTATTGTAAAATGGAAATGAATTATATTTGAAAATGTTTTAAAAATTACAAAGTGTGTTGCAGTTTTTAAGATATTTATCATCTTTATCAGAATAATTATCATTATTAATGATTGCTATTATATTATATAATGTTATTACTATTATTAGAAAAACAGTATGATTTAAGGTGCTAATTTGAGAAAAGACATGGCTAGATAACTTTTTTATGAAAAATAGATATGAGGACTTTTGTGGACTTAACTTCAACAGATCAATCACTTGTCCATTTATGAGGAATCCTATAAAGTGCATTTTTATTCAGGCGTGGGTTGGAGTAGATGGTCTGTGAATTGTTTTTCAATATTCAAATTTTATGACTCTGTGGCTTTGTGACCTAAATGATCTTTTCAATTTTCCCCCAAGACTGTCATAGTTATGTTTCATATATCATGTTTGACATTATTTCGCTTAATTCTCAATGGTATGTCCATACAGTAAATAACTACTTTTTATGCCTGTTCCTTTGCCTTTTGTTTTGTTTTGCTTCGTTTTGTTTTTAACCATAAAATTATGTCATTGATGGAAGAAAGCATAGTATGATATAGTGAAAATACCTACCATGTGTCAGACATCATACCAGCTGCTGAGGACATGGTAACCAAGAATAGCTATCAGTAACCTCTATTTTCAAGGAGTTACATTCTAATGGAAGAACAAAGACCAAAAAGCAATGGAGTCAGATGGCTCAAGATCTGAGTTCAGGTCCAAACTCTCCTATTTGCTGGTTATGTGTACTTGACCAAAGCACAGCACTTCTCTGATCACTTTATTCAAGAATAGATTTTACTAGATATTTTGTGAGATCAAGTCAGGATTCCAAAGAGAGCCCTTGTTCAGAAATAAGGTGAAATAGATCCCAGGTCGCTTCAGATGTTAAAATTCTCTAAATGTGTCATCATCACATAAACTTGGTTTTCTTTGTAGCTTCTGCTCCCTTGGATATCTCCAGAGCAGTGAAGGAATAATACCCTTCTGGCACCCCTTAATGGTTTTTCTGTACATCTTCTCAGTGTATGGTGATTGTTCATCCTGGCTCTACCCATAGTGACCGATTTCTCCTCAGCTGCCCATGTGGCCATTCCCAAGATATGGTTATTGTAGAGGAGCAGAGAAGCCAGAGTAGTAAATATAAGAGTTGTCATGATGATCCTACTTTCTTCACTTTAAGGAACTCTGAGATTGGAGTCTTCAGGTCTGAGTTAACACTTTAAGCAGGAGGAAGAGACATTCCTAACTGTTTTGTCACCTACCCAAACCCTCTGCATGAGCAAAGATGGTTTAAGCCAATAAATTCAGTGTGTTGATTCACAAATTTAAGAGCTTGATAGGAACATTGCAATTCTCTAGTCCAGGCTACTTATTGTACAAATTAGAAACTGAAGACCAAAGGTCTTCAATGGACAATGACTTGTCCATGATTGCACAGGAAGTAACAGTGACAAAATTCAAACCCAAATCTTCTGCCTCTTTCCCCAGGATTATATTGCTTTTCATTACTGAAACGTCTAAGAAGTCATCAATGTGTCATTAATTTTCCTTCTTATTCAAACATTCAGTATTCTGAAGAAAATTAAATTTCAAACCATAGCAAGTGCATTTACCTGATTCTTGAATTTTCACTATAATCATTTTCCTGTCTCCTTTATCATAGAATTAAATGTCCAAGGTCTGAAAAGTACCGTTAACTAATCTTCCCAAAGGTCATACCTCTACCTTCAATGAACCTTTGAAGATCTCCTCTATATAGTATTTAAAAGAGATTTTCATAAACTTCCTTCTCTGCTGTGAAATTCTAAGACAATATAGAGTACTGGAATGTCATTATGTCACTTATATTACATTACATTTATCTTATATTATATTACATTACATTATATTATATTTATTCTATTCAATTCTATTCTATTCTATTACATTACATTACATTGCATTTACTATGTTTATTCTATTCTATTATTATACTTATGTATGACTTTGGGCAGTTTCTCCTTTCTAGACATCAGTTTCTTCATCTTTAAAAGGAGGGGAGTGGTAGATTAGCTCAGGAGTTCCTAATATTTTTTTGTCATGAACACCTTTGGCAATCTGGTGAAATCTATGGATTCTTCCTCATAATCTGTATCCCTCCTTCCCAAGAATCCAACTGGGTCTAAAGTTGAATAGTTCCCAGTTTCTACTGCATAACTCTAGTACATGCCATTTAATCAGTCTTTAGTCTCTATAAGAAGGCATTGCCTGTGCTTGTATCTAACCTAGGAAAAGAATAACTGCTTAGGAAAACGCCTCCTCTGCCTGTTCATTACTAATGACTCCATTGCCCTGTGGCATTTTGTGCCTCTGGGATCAGTCCATGAGCAAGACCGGTCAACCTGGATGTGGAGGGTCTCTAGGAGCATCTTATCTGGCTCCTTAATTGCAGCATGCCTTGTAGAAATCCTACAGCTGATGGCAGAAGCTTAACTCAATCATCTCAAAACAAGCAAGGACAAGCAGGGGTTGATGTGCTATTAGAAAGTGTTGCCAGAGAACAAAAACATTCCAGTTGAGTCCTCCCACCACAGCGGAATGCAATGCTGGAGGGCTAGGGGAGGGTCTCCTAGGAGTCCAAATTAAATTTAATCCTAGGGGCTTGAGTTCTGAGCAGTGCCATGCCATACCACTTCATTACACTGAGAACACTGCATAATCCACCCCATCCCCCTGAAGTGGCTCAGCAGTCATTAATATGCATTTGCAAAGGAAAGCCATGTATGAAATCAGACAAACAAGGAGAAGTCTGCTTCATGCACTGTTCAAGGTAGAAGAGAGTTTAAAGATTAGCCTATTTCAACTCTTTAATTTTGCAGATTCACATACAGGGAGCCAGAGTCCAGTGTCTTTATCCAGTTCAAAATGCTATCGAGGTTGGCAGGTCTACCAGCCCCTAGTGTATTCCTGTTGGAGAGATTGTGGTAAATTATTTTATTTATAAAACCAAAGACTATTCTACCAGACTTATTATTTATATATATAGTTCCTCTTCCCCCAGGTCAGCAGGTACAGCAACTGGAACATAGTAAATACTTAATCAATGTTTTATGTATAATAGGATGAATGAGTGAATGTATATGTATATATTTATGCAAAATGCATATGTTATACACATAAATATATGTGCAACAATATTTATATATGTATATGTCTTTATATAGTAAATGCCTATTTATAAGCTAAGCCTCTAGAAAACTCAAATAACTAGGCTTTAAAATCCATTATATTATGAAGGAAAGAAAAAAAGTGAAAAGCAAACTATTTATTAAAAGAAGGTAAGCATTTAGTACTCCAGATCAGTCCTGGTTCAGCCCATTTTCCCGCACTTTCATCTCTGACATTACTCACAGTGAGAAATAATGTCTAAATGAATGGTCAGGAAGGCAAGTTGCTATTTAGCTTGGTATGGAGGAAAAGAACAGTAGTTTTCATATGTTAAAGTCACCAAACTTAGCTTCTTAGAAGATGCACTTTGGTATAATATCTAGAAGGCCCTCTGAGAGTCATGGAAACCCAGATCCAAAGGCCATTTCTCATATAGACCAGACTGTCATCATAAACTTAGGGAAGTTACTTAACCCAAAAGTGTCCCAGGAAGCTCTTTGGGAATGTTTTCTAACTTGGAGTCCTAAACTCTGATGAAATCACAGGCAAAGGCAAACAAACGACAATCTTATGTATTCCATATTCTATAGTAATAAATCTTACCTCTCCTTCGCAATAAAACTCCTGGGAAAAGAATGTCATTTAGTTTAGTTTTGTTTTGTTTTGTTTTGCTCCCAAATCCCTTCTCTTCATTTCACAACTCTCTTTTATTTATGCCTTAAATGATGACTCAAAATCAAATCTTACAGGGAACTGGGGATTAATTTTGATCCTTGGCAGGATCAAAAGTCTTGGTGCAGTTTTAAACCATTAAAGCAGGAGGGGAAACCTTGATACCCATTATTGGATTAATATAAAAGAAGAAGAAATTGGGGCAGCTGATCAGTGTAGTGGATGGAGCACCAGCCCTGAAGTTAGGAGGACCTGAGTTCAAATGTGGCCTCAGACACTTAACACTTCTTGGCCCTGGGCAAGTCACTTAACCCCAATTGCCCAGCCAAAAAAAAAAGAAGAGGAAGGAAAATAAGCCTTAGTATTATGCTTACTACACATAAGGCACCACGCTAAGCATTTTTTACAAATATGACTTCATTTAATCCTCCCAAAAACCCTGAGAGGTAGATAATATTATTATCCCCATTTTATAGATGAGGAAACTGAGGCAAACAGAGTTTAAATGACTTACCCCAAATCACACAATTAATAAACATATGGGAATTTCAACTCACAGTTTTCTTCCTCTAGGCCCAGCCCTCTGTCCCATTTCTGCCTAGGCAAACTTTTTGTGTCTAGAATTGTTGTGTATCCTGGAAAAGCAGCACAGAATGGGTTTCCATTGGGGGGAAAAAAGAAAATGGGATGATAGAGACCCTAGTACACCAATTGAAGACTGCTATTGGAGAGGCTATTATATGAGGTAGAGTAAAAGAATGGGGCAGAGGAAGAGTTCACCTGAAGCTACCTTCTCATAGTGTCCTGTTTTAAGCAATTATTCTTGCCCAACTATGTGCTAAGCTCTGTCATTTACACATTACTGAAGTACTGCAGCATGCTGTCACTGCCCTGTAAATTTGGCACCCTGGGGCAAAACCCTGGTCCCTCTGCCCTAGTTTCGGCCATGTTCCAACATAACCTTGTCGTGATTTACTGTTCTCTGCTGAACCATTTCTTTTCTTCACCATCTTTTTAAGATGCTAGAATTTCTGAATTATAAAGCAGTTTTCACAAATGGACCATAATTTTAGTGGTATTGATATTCAAGCAGGGAGATGAAATGATACATACTACTTAGTAAGTTCTATAAGGGAACAGAAAGAATATTCTAATGTGAATAAATAAGACAAAGAATATCAGGTTCTGCCTTTGCCTAAATTTAATGTTCCCATGCTGGAAATATAATGTGACCCTAGATGGTATTCCATATTCAAGATGAGACTTTAATCTAGGATAAATTAATTCAGGAAAGAGAAATAACCGGCTTCCTGGAAACTTGGCTACCAATGCATTGTAAAGGTAGAACAGAATCATAGAAGAAAATCTAACATCTTAGTGTTCCAGTTTGCAAAATACTTAAAGCTCTATAATAATAGGATTCATTACAGAACATATCTGAATGCCAAGTTTTTCTATCTCAAGATAGCACAGTAGGGACAATGTGACCCAGAACATAGGGGGCACATGTCAGTTCTCTCTGTAATATTGATGTTAGAACTAAATAGGAGACTTCTGTCCCCCCAAATACCTTATTCTTTGTCTTGTGACAGTACCCAGAATTCCAACATTAGAAATTTATTCTTTTGAATTAGATTCTTCAGAAATATTCTGCTAAAATGTAAATATTTCTGAGAAGGGTAACACATGGAAAAGAAGAGAAAGCCAGAGTACAGGACTCTCCTAGAGAAGGCAGACATGGTTGAGGTAATTAATTTGAAGAAAAGGGAGGACTACCTAGGTAACTAGAGAACAAAGAACCTTCATGGTATAGTGAAAAGAGAATTGAAATTGTCATTAGAAAACTAAGATTCAGGAACCAGCTTTGTGACAATAGTTAGATGATCTAATACAAACTACCTCGTTTTTCTTTGGCTCAGCTTCCTTTATGTATCAATAGGATAAAAAACTCAAACTTTTTTTTTCCATCTCTAGCTTCAGTGTTTCTAGAAGGTAGCATAGAGCATAGAACCCAGGATTTAGAGGCAGAAAGATCTCAGTATAAATACCACCTTAGAAACTTACTTTTGTCACCTTAGGCAAGTACTTAATTGTTGTTTGCCTCAGTTTCTTCATTTGTAAAGTGAGAGGACTGGACCCAATGGACTTCTGGACTCTTCTAACATTAAGGTTCTATACCTTAGGTCAGAATCCTGGACTCAGGGCTTGAATGCAAAATGCAATGTTGACATAAATGTTGGCACTTAGATGAATAATATTATCTTCCTGAACTCCAGTTTCCTCATTGATAAAATGGCAGTCATAATATTTCTGTTACTTCACTCACAAGGTGGTAAGAAAAATATTTTACAAACTTAAAGTTTATTTACATTTGTTATTATTTTTCTTCAGTGTTGTTGAAAAGGAAGGTGACAAGGTATTAAAGAATCACTCTGCCAATTTTCCAAGCTTTCTTCTTACCTTAAAGAATTCACAGCTACCATAAGGGTAGCTAGAGTATGCAGTTTCACAACAGAAGAGTCCCACTTGGTCCAACTGCAATGAATTGTTCATGAGACCCCATATGTTCAGTTATAGTTGTGCCCACAGACTAAACACCGGTCCTCCCCCAACACAGCTATGCTATTTATTAGCTATATATTATCCTGAGTTTTCTGGAACCAGTGATTTCCATGTGCATCTTCCCCCATTTCATTGGAGAATTATTGCAGTGATTTCTCCATGTTCTTCATTGATCCTTTCTGCAGGACCTGGTAGCCCAAAGCACTTCTTTCATATTTCCATGGATCTGTGAACTCATCAATATAATATTTCTTTACAATCATCCTTATCTACTCATCTTCTTTGATTGCTGCCCCTATTTTCCCATAGACTTGATCTACTTAACAAGGAGGAAGCGTTCTTTTTTGTGTCATAGTGGTACCAGTACAGCATTTATATTGTGTATATGTTATTCTTCACTCTTGCTAAATGTATACAACTTTCCTAATCATGTCTTTTCTCAATTATCATTTTCCTTACACCATTTCTCATACATAGATAATCATTGGAGCTATGCTACAACCTAATTGTACCTCAGTTGTCTTTTAGGTCAACCATAACTTCAATCCTACAGATTTTTATGGGGTTCCAACATCTATAAGCATACAACATCAATGGGAAACATCTTTGTTCCCCAGTGCAAAGGCATGGTTTTTTTAAACAATTTGGGAACACTGAAAGCATTGTATAGTTTCTCCAAATATAGTCCACCCCTATTATTTCTTTCTTCTTCCTCTCTGAGTCCGACACACTCCTCTTAGTTTTTGTTCTAGATACCGTGCTTTTGTTCTAGATAATGGAACAACTATTCTACACCATGTTGACAGGAGACATTTTTCATTCATTAGTCTTTTTATAAAGGTTATTAGACTAATTTCTTTTGAGTAGTCATATTCACATAGATGGCCCTATAATTGTTCTGGAGATTGATGTAATTAGAACAATGCCATTTACAAAGAAGAATGCTTACTATCTATAGGGATGAATGCTATCAGGAAAGTGTAGCTAGTTTGAGTTTCATGTTATGCTTTCTGTAATCTACTTTACATTTCCACTGTTTTCACTGTTCCATCATGATCACATTTGTTTATACACTGCCACTCTTTTTCCATGATTAAGTTTATATTCTCAATTGGCATTACTCTTATTTGCAATGTCTCTGTCCTTGGAAAGCAACCAAGTGTTCAGTTGTAATGGTTTTTGAGTTTTTCTCTATGCTTTAATGAACATCTTAACTCTGGTGAGATTTTGCAGTGGATCTTCAAGGTCAATATCTACCCCCTTTTTCATTGGTTCTTATTTGTGAGGTTGAAGGAGAAAACTGTTGTTTATTTTAATCTAATAAATTAATGGTTTGACTAACCATCAATTAGTTGTTTGTGAGATGACTCTCATGTCTAGTAACTAGTTGTTTCTCAACTACTGATAATCAATTTTACTTTTTTCTGATGATATTCCTTACTTGCCATGACTAACACCTACAGTCTATCTTTTAGTATATGTCTGTTTACACACATACATCGCTGTGTATTCAGGTATATATATATGCATGAAACTTCTGAGTTGTCTAGAAGGCTTTGGCCTCTTAACATTTCTCAAATATAAGCCATATTTTCCAGTGTACTTTTGCCATCTTTCCCTTTGTACTGTGGTCACTAACTCTTTGTTGATTTGCTTTGGAGGGAGGATCAGGCAGTCAGCCAGTCTGTGCTAAGCAGGAGGAAGATAACAAACGGAATCTAATATGGGGGTAAGGAAGAGGGTACTTAATGGAGAGACAAAATCAAATCCTGCAGTTGGGTGAGAAATTGTCAGATGGCTAGCTTGGATCCCCTTCCTAAGTAGTACATTTAGAAAGAGAATGCTTAACATCTACCTTCTACCTTCTGCACTCAGAGGGAGAGAAATGTCCCACATACATGAGTTACTGAGAAAGTATGTGGATCTTGTCCCGTCTTCATAGAATCTCTTTATATCTTTATTGTCCATAAAAGATATTAGTGTATAACTTGCAATTATCTTCATGGTCCTCTATGTGCTCAAGTTCATTGTTACCTTTCTAAGTGCTTCATAAAATGTTATTTCTTTTTTCCTTTAAGTGCAGGATGAAAACTAAATCTGTTAATACTTTTGTTTGCCTCTCTAAGAAGAATTGTGAACCATCTTGACATTCAATTGTGTCTCCTTTTGTATTCTAATAGCATGTAATTAATTTTTTATTTAACAAAGATCATATACTTAGAGTACCTATCATTGAATATACATTTATAAATATACTGCATACTGAATCTTAGGATGATCTGTCCTTTTTTTCTCAAATTCTGGCACCATCAATGTGGAATTAGATATAGAACATATGGAACTGAGATAAATGTTTTATTTTTCTCTGTTCTATGGCATACATAAAACCCATAAGAACTGAAGCATTACTTCCTTATGTCCCTGTAATGGTACAAAATCTGTGTTTGTGTATGTCTATATATGTGCACATACATGCACACACTACTTTGTATTTCCTTTTGGACCCTAGGTATTGGTCCAAGGGAGAGAAGATTCATTTTTTTTCTATGTTCTTCAGGAAGTATGAATTCCTAATGGGTTTCCTATTGCTTTACGTTAGTTTGTGAATAATAAAAGTAGTTTAATATGAAGTAGTCATGTTGCTGAAGATAGTGGTGATTTGAGGAAATAGCAACAACCATTGATGAGCACTTATCCCATTTTAATCCAGCTAGACTTCTGAGAATATAATTCTGAGAATCCACTAGCTCAAAGAACAAGTAAGAATTACTATGGAAGGACTATTATCCTCTCACTTTCATCTGGAGCCTTTTCTATAAATCAAAGAAGGAACAAAGCAGCAAGTAAAATATAAACATCTTGAGGACAGGGCCAATTTTCATTCACTTCTTCTGTATCCATTGTGACTTCCATGACTTTCATGGTTCCTGGGACAGAGCAGTTGTTTAAAGAATGAATCTTAAATTGTCTAATTCTTAATAATTACTTGGTGTCAGGAACTACAAAGGCCATATTATACAGTGAGGCACCAATGTGATTTTAGGAAAAGATGTTTCACTTATGACTAACTTATGGAAATGCTTGGTACCAGCATATTTCTGTCTGCTCTTCTTAGGAAGGAATTTTTTTTAGTCCCTCACTGTCTGTAAACTAGTAACAAGGTCTGTCAATTGGTAATAAGAGTCAGAACTCAAGATTCAGGTGTTGGTAGTCAACTTAGGCAATTTTTATAAATGTTCAATTTCAAAAGCATGGTCATGCTTGGATAAACCAGAACCCTGCAGACTTTGGGCTTATCTCTGGATGCCATGGGAGGGAACATTGATTAACAGGGTGTAAAGTGCTGTAAAAAATGAAATCACAATTTACCATTGAAAATTAATACATTTTACTTGCAAATAAATAATAGTCTGGGATCTTCCCAACAAAGGGGGGAAAGCAGTAAAATGATTTGTTAAGACATGAACTCAGGATTCATATGATTTTCCTTTTCTTAATAGAATGTAAGTCAGTTTTAACCTCACACATCTGGAACCAGCATCATCAAAGAGTGATAGAATCATCAATTTAGAGAATGAAAGAACCTCAAATGTCATCAAATCCACCTCTTTCTTTTTATATATTAGGAAACTGAGGCCAAGGTAGAAAGTAGCAAGGTTGAATTTCAAACTCAAGTCCTCTGACTCCAAACCTAGTACTCATCCTGCCTTCTAGTGTTTTTCAGATTTTTTTCATTGTAATTTTTCCTTATGATATTCTATTACATATACACACCACAGTTGGCTCTTATTTCCAAATCATTTGGCATATAATGTGTTTCCAGCTTTAGGCTACTACAAATAGTACTGCTGTGAATATTTTGACCCATATGGGACCTTTACTTTCTATCATTCACCCCTTTGGTATAGAAACCAAATTGTGGAATCAGTGGGCCAAAGGATATCATTCAGCTTTTATTAAATGCCTAAAATATATCTACCATGGTGCTAATTGATGAGGATGGAAAAACAAAAGTGAGATAGTTCCTGTCCTCAGAAAGCTTATAGTCTAATAAAGTAGGAAACACCTAAATATTGTATAGAAAGTGCATACAAGATAACTTTGGAGAAAGAAGCCAAGAAAGAAGACCAGAAAGGGTCTTATATATTAGATTGTATGTGAGCTATGTTGTATAGGAATTGCAAGTGAGTCATCTGAGACAGCCAGTGAAAAAGAATGAATGTTCCTTATTTTATATGAGTTACCACAATTAGGTGAATGTGACTAAACTTTCAAGTATGTGGAAGAATGTATTGCGAAAATAAAATGACAAGATTTGAAGGGGCTAGGTTGGGAAGAGTTTCAACTGGCCAAACCAAAAATTTGATTGTAGAGATCTTAAAGAGCCACTAATTTTTTTTTCTTCTTTTAATTGGGTGGTGACATGAACAGTTTAATATTTTCTCATATAATTGTTTTCTAGAATAGATAGATTAAGAATGCAACTAAGCATATCATCCCTGAATGATTACTAATATCGATCTATCTGAAGGAGACATATTGTTTTGACCATTATTTATTTTAAAGGATTTTTAAAATCCTTTTTTCTCCAAACATATTTAAAGAAGATGGTCCTTTTTCTCTTACTCATGTCTACCCGCTAACCAGAGGATTCTCTTTGGAGTCTAAATGAATTGATGTAAAATTATCTTGGGGATAATTTACTAAGAATAGGACCCACGTGCCTATCTACTTGTAGGCAGAACAATTAGGTTCACAGAGTGTTAAATTCTAGGAACATGGCATCATAAGATGCCAGCATATTATACTGCCTTGGAAGGATTTATTAAGGTGACTATGTAACATAAATAAATTTTGGTATAAATCTGGTCCATCTTGAACATCATACCATTGGAAACTGAGGCCATAGCGGGTGCTTAAAAATTGAGTTTAGAATGAATGAGCATCTTCACCATTCTTGATGCTGCCCTACCATATAGACTTGGTTCTAATCTCCTGTTTTGAAATGCTGAGAAGTGGTCTTTGTGGGTGTTTCTCTGAGAATATTGATGCTTTTCTTTAGTTATTAGGACTCCCAGAAAAACCACCACTTGCTTTAGAGTGGTCACTATTACCTGGAATAAATCTCTCCAATTGATAGGATGCTCTTGCCCCTAGAAGAAAGATAGCATGCTACACTTGGCATAAGGAAGGGATGAGTTCAAGTCCAGCTTCACAGGCAATGTGATGTGGTAGAAAGAGCTTTAAACTTGCAGTTTCAGCACCTAACTTTAAATCCTAGTTGTGTCATTCACTTAACTTTGTATTTGTGACATTGTATTTGTTGATTTCAATTTCTCCATCAGTAAAAGGAAGAAATTGTAGTAAATCACCTCTGAGTTTCCTTCCAGGTCCAGATCTATGATCCTCTATAGCTATGGGTAAGTTACATATGGCTTTGACTGATTAATACATCTTTATAAAACTGTAAGTTATAAATGAGGTATCAATATATATTGGTGGAGGGAATTTCCAGTGCCAGGAGTCCCTACACTACAGGTTCAGACCTTACTTGCAACTTGTAGCCCCTCTCCCCAAAATTTGACAGAATCATATTGTTAGCTGAATTCTCATCCAAATGGAACCTTCTTTCTCTCTCTCTTTCTCCTCCCCCTCCCCCATGGTATGAACTCAACTCAATTCAACAGATGTTTATTTATTAAATTTTTATTATGTGCAAGGCCCTCTGTTGTTAGATACTAGGGTTATAAGAGCAAAAATGTAACAGACCCTATGTTTAAGGATCAGGCATTGTACTAGGAATCTACAACATGTAAACATGTAAATGAATATAAGAGAATTTGAGAATGGACAGAGCACTAACAACTGTAGAGATTATGGAAAGCTTCATGGTAGAAGTATCATTTGGCCAGATTCTGCAAGAAAGTTGAGATATTATTTAGGCAGATTCTGCTACAAAAGTTGAGGAGGGCTTGTGTTTTGGATATAGAGTATGGCTTATACAAAGATGCATGAAATAGATTATCTCATTCGAGGATTAGCTAGTAGTTCACAGTGGCTGAAACACTGACTTTGTGAGGGGAGATTAGATTTTGTGGAATCATACTGGATAGAGAGATTACAACTAGATTTTTGAAGGGGTTTAAGTAGCAGGGTAAATAATTTGTGTTGTATTCTTAGAGGAAGAGAAAATCATTGAAGATGTAAAATAAGTGTTTGACATTGTTAAAAATATGCTTATACAAGTGACCAGTTGTATATATAGTTAGACAATTGGAGAGAGGATAGAATGAAAGGTAGATCAACCAGCAGTCAATAAACAATCCAGTCAAGAAGTGGTAAGAGGTCAACTGGGGTGACTAGGAAAAAATGTGATCCCCTCATCAAAAATGGAGAAATTTGGAGGAGATGGAAGTTTAGGAAGGAAGAAGATGATTTCTTCTTCTTTGGACATGTCATATTTAGGACACTGGTACTATTTGCAAGTTGAAATATCTGGGATAGTTATTGCTATTAATGGAGTTAGTATATATCTAGTAATGCTTTAGTAATAATTCGATTTATAGGTTTAAGGGTCTTCTCTGTAGATATTGAAACCATGAAATTTGATAAGTTTCATGGGCAAGTATTGTTGGAGAAATGGGTTTTATGAAGGTAATTCAGGTTAGAGGTTTAAAGAAGAAACATGGATATAGAAGAAGAAAATAAGAATAAGTAGTCCTACAGTTAAAAGAAAGTCAAGGAGGGGGAAAATGTGTCATGAAATTCTGAGCAGGATCAAGAAGGGAATGGTTTAAAATGTCAAATATCTACATACAAGTCAAGGAGAATCAAAACTAATAGTTTACCCAGTGAAGAGATTAATTATAATTTTGAAAGAATGTAGAGTCATAGAGTAAAAAGCCATATTGCAAGAGAGTGAAATGTGAATTCCATATAATGTTAGTTATTTTAATTTATTCTTCATATAGCTTATTTAAACATAATTTACTCATATGTTGTCTCCTCTATGATACTGTGAATTCCTGTAGAATAGGGACTGCTTTGCCTTTTTTTATTTTTTTTTTATTTTTTTTGGTATGCTCAGCATAGCACTAGGGTTAGTGTTTCCTGGGGATTTTCTGGGCAGATGTTTATTGATTAACTGAGGAAGTTAAGTCAAGGTCAAGAATATAGGAAACTTGAGTTCAAGGAATTTGAATGTGAAGGTAGAGATAGAGAATGCTTTTGAGGAGTTGGTGGGGTCAAGTGAAAGTACGTTGGGAGGTTTTTTGATTAATTTGTAAAGGCTAGAGAAAACCTGAACATATTTGTAGGCAGTAGGGAAAGAAAAAGAAAGTAATCCATGATACAAGTACAAGCTCCTAAAAGAGATAGGGCATAATAGGATCAAGAATTACAATTAGTAGTGTTAGTTATTTCAAGAAAAGGATAACCTCCTCTTCAGAGATCCAAAAATCAAAAACAAAAGATCTGTTATGTTGTATTATAAAAGTGTTTTGAACTACACAAAATCATCTCAGCGGGGCCAGGAGTTTGAGGAAAGAAAATAATATTTAGAATAGCCCCTAATGGAATTATAATAAAGAATCATTTGTGGAAGGGTGAAAGGATCAATATGTAGGAGAGAGTTCACCATTGCCTCTGGATAATATGAATTTTTTATGGACCCAGTCTAAGGATTGTGTTATTTCTTTCATTAGTGTCCAATGTTTAGAAGTAGGAACAGAGAAGGCTGATAAAAGTGGTGACCTCAGGTTGAATGTTGCCAAGGACTTAAGAGTACCTCACAGATGTTTAATAAATGTTTTGATTATAGCTTAAAGGAGGCAAGAGAACTGAGGGTGAAGGTCAATGCAAAGGAGAATGAATTAACTGCAAGGTCAAAACCATGAAGAAATTAAAGGAAACTTAGAGAATGAATGATGGACTAAAAAAACAAGGAGGACTAAAAGAAATGGAGTCATGGAAGAATAAGTCCAAGGGAGAGATGATCAGAAAGGAGTTTATTATCAGAAAGCTGGGTTTCAGAGTTTAAGACTAGGTAAATGATTCATATATATAAAATTTGTTTATGAAACAAACTTAAAAGTAGAGCTGCTAGGTTCAAATCTCAATTGTGTCGTATATGACCTTTGACAAATTGCTTCATACCCCTGAAGGTCAATTTTTTCTTTTATTAATTGATGATAATAATCTTTGAACTATTTCACTCACAGACTTGCTCTGAGAGACAAATAAGATGTACAGCAGAGCATTCTAGAAAGCATAAGTTATTAGAAAAATGTGAACTACTATTAGTATTATTATTAACAATAATAAACTCTATGATACAGTTGTCAGAGAGACCTTTATAGCACTTTCTAATCACTAACACTTTCCTTTCAAATGCTTTTGATTCCTGATTCCAGAAGTCCAGTGATCAATTACTATTCACTTCCAATGTCAGAGAGAGGTGAATTTCAGACCTCAGATAATATGGATAATTTTTGGGCTTCTTTATTTTTTAATCTCAAATATTAAAATGTAAGCGTCAGCTGAAAATGGGACTCAAATCCTGATGATGGCAAGAAAAAGAATCTGCTTTGAAAATAATGAACACGGTCCTTTTGAAGGTCTATAATATATTATAAAATTTAATAATAAAACAAGGAAGAGGAAAGTGAAAATCTGCTACTATTCTTTTTTTAAAAAAGAGCCAATGTCAGGATTTAGAATCTAGTTCTGAGTATAATTACCATTAAACTATAAGAACAGAAAATCTCAGTATGATAATAGGATACTAGACAATAGGAAATAAATCTCTAACAGTCCTCTACCTGGGATTATAATAGAGCATAATGTATGTTGTCAGTTGTGGCTATTATAAGCATTCTTGTTCTTGTGATTCCTTCCTGATTTGATCCATTATTCCCAGGAGGAAGGACCCAATGTCATTTGTATTTTCAAGTTTCCATATAAAATTCAACCAGCAATCATTTTTAATCACCTACTGTGTGCAAAAGACTATGTATAAGACTTATACATAGTGGCTATGAGCGCTCACACATAAGGAAAGACGGCATGAAACAATAATTTAAGTGCATATTTTATGTCAGACATTGTACTAAGCATTCATAAATGTCATTTGATCCTTACAACAATCCTGGGAGGTCAGTATTCTTAAGCTTTCGATTAATGAAATGGAGGCAAACAGAGATTAAGTGACTTGTCCAGAGTCACACAATGAGTGTTTGATTCCAAGGCTACATTTCTAATGACTGCGTCATCTCACTGCTTCTGCTAAGGTCAGTGTCCTTCTTTCTAAAATAACAGCATAGTCCCTAATCAAAAGCAGAGATTCATTTAGGGGTCTTTCTAAACCAACCTTGGAATAAATGCACTTTGAAAACAGTTGACAGAGCATAGGGCGTAGGGTTGAAGGGGACCTAGTCCAATGTCTTTTTGGTACTGAAGTCTGGAGCTTTGGGGGAGTTATGCTACATTACCTATTGAATTTGTAATTGAATTGGAACTGGGACTTGGATCTGCAGAATCCTAGTCTCTTGCCTTTTCTATCAATAATCGAAATAAAAATGCCCCTGACATGGAAGAGATCCACAGCATAGTCTGTAGGCATAAAAATAATTTGACATGAGATTGAGGCCTGACTCTGTCACTAGCCTGCAGGGTGGCCTTAGTCAATCCACATTATCTCTTTGTGGTCCCTATTCTTTTAACACTTATGACCTCTGTAATTGAGTTACCTAAGACCTAATAGAATGTCACTGGGCAACAAAGAAGCTCTCAGAACTCTGTTGAAATGGTTTTTGGAAGACATGCTTTTTATGCAAGATCAGAACTCATTTAGTCATCCACAGATGGAATCCTAACATTTAGAGCTGAAAAGAACCTTAGTGATCATAGAAAAATGTTGCCATTTTCTTTTTGCAAAGTGATTGAGTCAACATAGTGGGGGCAGTGGGAAGATCCAAATCCATGGTCTTCCCAATTCCAATTTAATGAGCTTTCCAGTATAGTAATTGGCTTGAGATTTTGGGTTTCCTTGTAGGGACTAGATAGATTGATTCTCCTCTTCTCTTTAGAATACAGAGTCGGTATCCATGATTCTCCAGCTATAAAGACTATTTCCCTTATGAATGAATTTTTAGATTATGTCTCTAAGCTGCTCCTTGGATCTAGCATTTTAGAATCAGAAGGGATATCTAGTCCAACTTTCTTGTTTTACAACTTAAGAAATTGAAACTTAAAGCATAAAAGGAACTTGCTTTAGATTGCCCAGAATACAGCTCATCCAAGAAGCAAATATAGGATTCTGGGTTTTATGCACAGTTTTTTTGTCCCTATGTGATTCTCTTGAAATCTGATTCACCCATTTGCCTGAGATCCTGGAATTATCCTTGCCCTTTATTTTCCTACTGATTTGATCCTTTGATCCTTTGATCCTTCCCATCAAGCCTCCTTTTCAGGACTTTGGACAACACATTGCCATGTACATAGCAGTTACTAAATGAATAAATGTTTAGCTGAATCTGTCCAAGCTCTTCCCCAGTGACCATAGACTCTGTGACTGAGAAGACCATCACCCTAAAGAATCAGGGGCCTTCTAGTTGCCTGAAGCTACAGCCCCTAGACTTCTTTAGTCAAATATTATAATTTCCCTGTGGATTTTGTTCTGGCTAAGAGGAGGTTTCAACTCTGTGAGTACCTTAATTTTGCTGAAACAGCTAACTATTCAAAGGCATAGAAACCTTTCAAAATGTGAAATCAATCCAAGCATTTGGTGTCATCAAATGACTGGTCCCACTTTGATGCGATGCTCCTCTCCTCTCTCCTCCAGAGCACTGGGTTTTCCACACCAAAGACAACACTTTACTTTGAACAGCTGGCTTTCAGATCATGCATGAAAACAACCTATTTAAATCCCCTTGGTGTGCTCCTGCTACACATCTGGGGGGCTCTCTCTCTCCTGGGCTATTCTTGGATCTCTTTTTGCCATAATCATAAGAAAAAGACAGAAAGAAAGAAAGAAAGAAAGAAAGAAAGAAAGAAAGAAAGAAAGAAAGAAAGAAAGAAAGAAAGAAAGAAAGAAAGAAAGAAAGAAAGAAAGAGGAGATTTGAGGAGGAACAAAGGAGAGGGGATGAAAGAGAAGGAGCGGAGGAAGGGAGGGAGGGAGAAAGGAAGCAAGGAAGGAAGGAAGAAGGGAAGGAGATTATGAAGAATGAAGGAAAAAAGTGAAGAAAGAAAGAAGCAGGAAGGAAAGAGGGAAGAAAAGGGGGAAAAGGAAAGGAAAGGAAGGAAATAGAAAGAAAAGAAAAATAATATTTTGTAGCTAATAAGTTTCTAAATTCTAGTGCTTGTAAATGGTGCTGTGGAATACAGGTTATATTTCCAGGATCACTTCTCAGGAGTGTTTTTAAGGTAAATGAATAATGCTTGGTAGCTGGACAGCACTTTTCAGAGCAAACTTTTCAACATTCTCTGTAAATATTAATTCATTTATCTTCATACCAACCCAGTGAGATACGAAGTCAATAGTCATCCTCATTATAGAGTTATAGGTAAAAAAAAATTAAGGCATAAAGGGAAAGACAAGACATATTCATGATTGCACAGTAAGTCAGTGTTTAAATCAGGAAGGAAAACTCCAGATTACATATCTCTCTCATGCAGGCAGGCTTTGTAAAACTCTTTGAATTTAGAAAAAGGACAAGTTGAGAAAGTTTTATTGCTCTTTCCCTTGAAAAGCATGGGCTTATTTTGGATAGAGATATTGAAAAACGGAACCATTGAGATATAAAGATATATATACACATACACGTACATATATGCATATATGAATACATACATATATGAATATATGCAAACAGAGAAATATATCCAGCTTTTACTGTTATGCCAGACACTGTGATACAGATAAGCAATGGAGATAATTTCTCCCCTTAGGAGCTTTCATTCCAATGGGGGAAGATCATCCATAAAGGGAAGCTGGAAACTGGGGGTTTATAAGATATGGTTTATAGGTAGTCTGAAAGGCGGGAGAAATTCTGGCTCTGGGCAAGATATGACCAAAAACTATAGCTCCCTTTCTCCCATATCCCCTCCCAGGAGAGAAGAGAACCTTATTGGTGGGGAGGAAATGAGGTTGGTAAACAGGGAAGAGACAACACAGCACAGAATGTGCCAGAAACAGGAAATAAAAGTTTAACAGGAAATAAAAGCACTTATCAAGCAACCCAAAAAGCAGGAATGTTGAATTTTTGAGTCAGAAGAAATAGCAAGTTGAATCTCAGATTTTCTGTGTCTTTTTCTCTTAAGAAAGGGTCCTCAATGATTTATGTCATTTCTTAGAACTTTTAAGTTTCATGTTAAGCAACTGGAGGGAGAGGGGGAGCAGTAAGAGGATATTTTGGAGCAGGTGATGCCTTTCAAATCACACCATATGAATTGCTGCTTATTTGGCTATTTGTGATTTGGATCTTTGTTGAAATCACAATGCTTTATATTCATTTTGTGCAAACAGTATGAATTTTATTGTTTGTAGTTGTATTATACAAATCTTCTCCCTTTACTATATTATATGATCACTGAGGATAGAGACTATGTCTCATGCATTATCATGTTTCCCCCAGCACCAGGCTCAATTCTTTTCATGTACTTCCATGGACATTTTTACTTTCTCTAATGATAATGATCACAACTTCCTCTTCAACTTTACTGTTTAACTAATAGGTGTTCTTTGAGATTACCTTTTCCTGAAAACACCCCGGCTCACAGAAAACCTGGCAACAGACCTCTGAAATTAACTACAACTTGGTTTTTAGGCAACAGGTACCCAATCCATCACTAGGTCTATATGGTAATCCTATGTTTTTCTAGCTTGCACTTTGCCAGCCTAGCCTTTCAGAAGTCAGGGTCATCTCTGTTCTGCAATAAGGCATCAGAGTACACGGGCTAAGTGCTTAATAGATCTTTGTGGAATGAATGGATGAATGAAACATGCAGATGCTTTCACATCCGATTTGAAGAAAAAAACCAGCTTACAAGGTTTTATACACATGAGAGCTTAAAAATATTTTGTGTTGAATTAAATGACACAAATCTGTTCATTGTGTAGGCTTCAGAACACTAGGGAAAGAGTTCCAAAGCCATTAGAGCCACAACCAAACAGCGCCTCTCTTCTCAATGTGCACTGCAAAGCAACTGGGTAACAGGAGGGACATTTCAATTATGCAACATTTGTGATCAAATATTAATAAAATCAGACCATTGCTTTAATTGCTATCATTTAACACACTGTATGCTATAAATATTTTATAGCAGTGGTCAAATGAAACATGATGAGGAGGACAGAGAAATTCTGATTTTCAAGACAGCATAACTCAGCCTTTCCCTGTGCCTGCTTCCCATTATAACCCGGGAATCTAGTATGACTACCGATCTTAATCCACAGAAAATTTCTGAATGTCAAGTTGACTTAGAAATGAACACATAGTAAGGAGCTCAATATTTATTGAATGAAAAGTCAGAACTGTCGACCATTATGTAAAATCTACAAGGCAGTATCCTCAAAGGAATATTACTATTCAACTTAGGTAGTGATGACATGGAAATCACATATATTAGATTAGGTCTAGGCGCTGGCAGAGCTTCTTTGGAGATTTTTCTTTGTTTTGAGCATCCCGCGAGTTCACAAGAGACATGGGTCTTCTCAGATCCAAACTGGTTCATCCTAAATTATCATTTAAGAACAAAGAGTGATGGACACCATGGAGGGGAAGAAGGAAAATTTTGCTGACAAAATGACCAAAGATAGCAATTTTTCTCTGGTAACTTTTGAAAGAGAAAAAAAAAAAAAAGCTTGCTTGTACTACTGGTTTCTTTTAGCTTGCATCTCTCTGCAGGTCTCTAAATGATCACTCAGTAGATGCTTGTTGAGAACTTGCTCTGCTAGGCCATGGCAGGGGGTTGGGAGGGAATAGAAGCAGGATATAAAAGAAAACTACATGATCAGCTCACGTGGCGGCTCCCTCCCTGCACCCACACAGACCCCAACCTCTCTAAAACTTAATACATGGTGTTTGAGAATTGCTGTAGCTAAAAAGGAAACCTCCCCATGGCCAGCATAGTAATAAGCCTCTTGGAACTCAGCTAAGCATGCTAAATCAGCAGGAACACAGTCCATCACCAAGCTGTACTCAAAACCTTTCCAACTTGGAAAGCTTGAGGTTTCTGTGTGCTTCCCAAGTATTCAGAAGCCCAGGCTCAGATCTGTACCCAGATGAGGTGTTATAAAGAGAAGCTTAGTGAGGGTGGGGTACATTGGATCTATCCCCCACGTAGATTATGATATTCTTTGGAACTTTGTTCCCTTAAAGTTCCTGTTTTTGTCCACAAAAGTGAACTGCTTTTGGGTTAGATGAGCTTTTTAACTGGAATAAATTTTGCACCAATAAAATTCACTGATATTTAAGATTTATTCTTCACCTTTTGTTATTTTCACCAATATTCATTCTTACCAAAATCTGGCTGTGGAGATAAAGTAATTACACATGAAACAGCGAACCATATATGGCAGTAGGGATGAAATTGTATCTATGATTCCTCTGTTATGGACAACTCCCTCTCCCAATGTTAATCAGCATCTTTTCTGCAATTTATATGGTATTTTTTGACTGTTGTACTAAGACATTAAGTGATCTTGTCTAGGTTCAAAAAAAGCTAGGATCACAGTATCAGGATGTGTCCAGGTCTTCATGACCCTGAAACCAGGTCTCTATCCACTTCAATATACATGACATCAACACTGTCATCATGCATGATGATATCGATGCTAAATGTAGTTGTACTGATGAGGCAATAGCTGCTGTAAGAGTCAGGACAAAAGCAGTTGTAATGAGGACTTGAGTAGTCAGATAAGGCTTTATGGAGAAGGAATACCCTGAACTGGTCCTCAAAGCATACAGAGAGTTGGATCCAGAAGACCATGGAGAGCTTTGCTTTGCTATTGCTGTTCTTTATAGCCGGGGTCTACCTTCTCCCCCCCAAAATCTGTTGAATGCTTACCTGTCCTTTAAAGTTCAGCTCAAAATCCATCTCTTCTAGGAAGCCTGACCTAAAAGTCCTTCCCTTGAACTTGTAAGTAATGTTCCCCTTCACATGTTACATGGCACATAGTACCTCTTATCCATTTATGCACCAGTAGTTATACATAGGCCATATCCATATATTACACTGTATGTTTAGTGAGGGAGGGGACCAGTTTTACTGAAACTTGGCATCTCCCCAAGGAATCCAACACAGCACTGTGTGTATGAGAAGGAATTTGGGAAGTATTTGCTTAGTTGTATTATACTGTTAAAGAAACACAGGTGAAGGTGAGCATAATGTATTTGTACAACAGTGAAGAGACTGATCTTAAAGCTTATCAAAGTGGAATATTTCCAAATAGCAAACTGACCAAAGTCCTACAATGCCAGACCACTTACCAGTGTACCTTTTCCCATTCCTCCCTCCCTCTTTTTCTTCTTTACTTCTTGCTTCCCTTCTTCCCTTTCTATTTTCTCCTCTCCTCTTTTTCTTTTTCTTTCTCTCCTATTCATTCCTCTGTTCTAATTATCCTTCTTTCCTTCTATCCTTTGAAACTTTCTTCCTGCCATTCTTATTTTCTAAGTTCTCTTAAAATTTTGATATTATGTGAATATAACATTTTTAACCCTAAAGCTCAGACTTCTTCCCTTATAAATTCTAGAAATTATGTAACTCTTTATCCACCTGTGAGAATGTGTATCTATCTATTCCCCTTCCCACTCAAAGAATAATTGTTTATTTGAACCTACTCTATTGAAATTCTGCCCATTCACTTACATGATTTGGTCCCTATGCTCAATGATCCCAGCATAACAGCAATTGCTAGGAAAAGAATACAGAAGCCAACTTAGAGAAGTTTTCCCAGTGGTAACTATTATGTCATCACTTGGGTTTAGGAATGGTGATTAGAACAAGATTTCAAGGGAAGTGATGTTCCTTGTGGTTGTGCTAGGGTCAAGAATAAAGTAATACTCTGTAGTTGCCCATGGCATTTGTTTCCCTCCAACAAAAACGTTCCCCCTTTCTCTCTGCATCTGTCTCTTGTTTCCTCTCTCCTTTCTCCTTCTCTCCTTCTCTTTCCTCTTCTCTCCTTTTCTCTTCTCCCTTCCTCTTTTCTCTTTTCTTTTCTGTGTCTCTTTGGGTTTTTCACACACACACACACACACACACACACACACACACACACATCCTTCAAGAAAATGTAAGCTTTTTGATTTGCCAATGTCAATCAAATACAAGATGGGGAGGCAGATGCTCCAAGTTTGGTTGGGGCATGATCAGCAGCTTGCCTTGTTTATCTCAGGAAAGCAGTTATGTACCAAATGTTTATTGAGTGCCTACTGTGTACAAGGTTGTCCCTGAATTCACTTCTCCATCCACAGAATGAAGCAAATAGTATACATATATTCTTTCTTTATGAGGGTGCATTATTTGTATGCATTTTTTCAGTCAGTGCATGTATAAATACCAATAAACTCATTCTAGTTTGCTTAGCTTAATCAGAAAACTCACTGGCTTCCAGAATAGAACTCAGAAGGAAATGGTCCTCTTGCACTGAGATAAATATTTGCATTTTAATAAATCCCTCACCTCATCACCCCCCTCTTCCCCATGCATAAACAAAACCTAATAGAAGGACACCAGCTAATTAGCCCTCTGTGCTATGGACTCTGCTCCCAAGAATGAGAACATATTTTTTGTCCTAAGGGACTTTTCTTCAAGGCAGTGAGCTGGCAGCTGGACATCTCCAGGCACAGTATCAGAGCCAAATGTTCACAATCGTGACCTAAGTAAAAAAAATGGCACTTACATAGCCCTGGGCAGAATTCTCTTCTCAGGCTAAGCAGAGAATGAATACCTCAAGTTTGTATGACACTGCAGCTTTTTAAAGCCATTTCATCTAGGTTGTTTCATTTGATCTCTACTACAATGCTCACAGGATGCAAACCCAAAAGTCTTGATTATGCCCATTTTATAGGTGAGAAAAGGGAGGCCTAGTGAGGTTAAGTGGTCTGTCCCTGCCCAGAAATCTGGAAAAAGACAAATGTTTAGGTAGTAATTACGGAGGAGAAGGAAATCTGGGCTATATAGTAATGCTTGCAAAAAATACCTAGCATTTTAGTGATATGATTACTCAATATGAATCCATTTTTTAAAAAAAAAGTATTAAGGATCTTATATGTAGTGATACAGTTGTTTGAATATTAGGATGCAAAGGCAAAAACAAAACAGTTCCTGCCTCAAGGAGCTTCCATTCTGCTAGGGTGATACAACATGTAAATGTATAAGGATGTACAATAGAATTTTAAGCTAGAAAGCTCTAAGAAGCGGGAGAATGAAAAAATCCTTTTTGCAAAGGAAGTAATACCTAAAGTGAACCTTGAGGAAGTCATGGGTGGATTCTAAGAAGCAGAGATGAAGAGAGTGGAAATTCTAAGAAGAGCAGACAGTTTGTAGAAAGTCATGGAAATAAGTGCCATTTTGGGAATATCTGCTAAATTAGCTTGTCTGAGACCGAACTAGTGAATGGGTAGTAATATAGTGAAATCACAGAAAGATAAGTGGAATCAGCTTGTCTGAGACAAGACTAGTGAATGGGTAGTAATGTAGTGAAGTTACAGAAAGATAAGCTGCAGCCATACATAGAAGGACATGAAATGCCAAAGTGAGGGCTTATATTTTATACTAGGAACAACAGGAGTTACTGAAGATTCTTGAGTGAGGAAATGCCATGGTCAGCCTTGTACTTTAGTAATATTATTTTCCAACTACTAGAGGAGAGTTTAGAAAGGAGAGGTACTAGAATAGAGAAAGTGATGTGAAGACTATTGCTTTAGTTCACATGAAAAATGATGAGTTCTGAAAGAGAATGGTGGTCCAGTAAGTGGAGAGAAAGAGAAGCAAGTGAAATATGTTGTGGAAGTACAATTGACAAGACTTGACAACTTGTTATATACATGTTCCCTCCTGTCCCTATGACCTCTCCTCTCAGAACATAGACAAAACTTCATTTTGCTGTTGGCTATTGCACTAACCAATATAATATTATCATAGTTTCTTGTGTTTTTGTGTTATTCTCCCAATAGACTATAAACCCTGTGATGACAGAAATGAGATCCGACTTAAAATTTGTCTCCCCTACTATCTCAAGTACTATATTAGACATGGTAGAATATTTGTAGAATGAATGATCATCTAGGGATAAACTATGGTGGGTTCAGAGAAGAGAAACCAGAATGATGAGGAGACTAGCATCACACTATGCAATAACTGATTGAAGAAATTAGGGAGGGTTAGAAGGGATATATTAGTTGTCTTCAAATACTTAGATTTGCTTTGTTTAGACATATAAACAGAAGTGGAAACAGCAAGTGGCTGTTGTAAAAAGATAAAATTTAGCTTGACATAAAGTAAAACTTTTGAATAATTGGAGCTGTCCAAAAGTGAAATGGGGTGCTCTGTGAGGTAGGGAAATCAATGTTAATGGATTTTCATCAGGTCCTAGATCACTAGTTGGGGAGATTGTAGTAAATGTTAAACGAGAATTTGTTTTTTTTTAAATAGCTGTTCATATTTCTTTTTACTATTTTGATAAATGTATTTCAATCGAATTGGCTTTCTTTGAAATCTTACGTATTTTATTTCATGCATCAAAAAACATAGTTCTAAGAAGGAGTCTAAAGGCTTTCCCAGAAGGCCAATAACCTCTGTATTAGATGGTCTCTGAAGTCCTCACCAATTCCAAGTGTCCATAATTCCAAGGAGCCAATTCCTGGCTGCATAGACTCCTGCTTTAATGCTTTTCTCAGTGGCACGTAGGCTATAATGCATGAAAATCTGGGAAAATCTGGAGCTCTCCCCGCAGATGGCTTCAAGAGGTCTCAATCAAACAGGGGTTGGATAATCCTAGAGGATGACTAACTCATGCCTTCCCCCCTCCAAGGTTTGTCTGACAGAGGCATTTGAACCAGGCACAAAATAACAGAGATGGAGTTTCTGCTGAGCCTGAAAGCACAGAATTACTGTTCTTACCAGTCTCCTTCTGTGCCCCAGATTCTGGTACATGTTGTCAGCTTCACTACAGGCACACGAGACATTTTGGAGAGAAAATATAACCCAGCTCTATATTGACCTTGTGCCTCAGAGGGTCACAGCACCTGGACATCTATGGAGAGAAATAGACACACCCCCATATATAAGAATGCAGCCAATGCAGCTTTGTTGCAAACAAAACCCTAGACCCTCCTTTGTGTCAGAGATCATTGAAATGCTCTTTCTGTGGAGAATTAGGCCACCTGTACACATTAAATATGACACAGGAGCTGGAAAGAGCTTTTGATCTGAAGTCAAGACCTAGGCTTGAGTTCTGGCTCCAGTGGAACTTTATGATCTTTTGAAATTTGCTTCTGGTCCCTGAGCCTCATTTTCCCCATTTTAATAAATGGGATCATCATAACTTTAATGCAAAAAAAGAAAACTTTAGAGATCATCAATTCTAAATATTTCATTTTATAAATGATTAAAGTGAGACATAATAACTTGTCCAAGATTGAACAGACAGAGGCTGAGTCAAGAACCAAACTCAGATAGCCCCAATTTTCAGTATGGCAATATATACACTACTACACCACTTGGGAACCACTTGACCATGTCAATATTCTTTGACTCATTTTACAAAAAAGTAAATTGATTCTGAGAATGAAACTATTTGGCAAGGGCCACACATTTGAAAATATTTTGAGCCAGTTTTTGAACATATATCCCTGGATAATGTTTTTTTTTCACTATATCACATTGCCTCCAAAAATAACATTTCTCTTGTATAACAGTGTCACTTGCGTGAGATGATTTAATTCTCTACCAACATAAATAAGGCTGCCAGAAGGAAACAATCAAATTATTGAGAATCACCCAGTGTTCTACCTATCCAAAATGGGTCCATAATTTACTGCCCTAACCTATTTTTCATTCTGTCCAGAGACAAAATTTCTGGCAGTTGATCATTGAATCTGATGCCATGGTGTGGTGTTCCATTCATATAATTTGAAAAGACTTAGAAAGGGCATTTTGTTATTTAAAAAATTCCTAAGAGTGTAATTGAATCCTGAAATTTCAGGATTTTTTTTTTGGTGATACTGTATGAATGTATCATAGAATACCACAGTCTTTAAAGAACTAAAATTGAGGGTGACCCAAAAGATGGTGGAAAGTGGTGGTTGTAAGCAGGCTGCAATATTTTCTTTCTAATGAAATTTCATAGGAGGAAGAATGTAAAGAATATCAAACAAGTTGTATGACCAGAAAAAATATATGGGCCAGTTAATTATTGAGAATGAGAGATAATCAATAGACTATACATGTGTTCCACCTGACAGACTACTGCATGGTATAGTAGGTAGAGCTTAGAACTTGGAATCAGAAAGAGTTTCCTTCCTTGAATGCTTACTAACTGTGTGAGCCTGGGAAAATCTTTTAAATTCTTTTATCTATAAAATAAGAAGACTGGACTCAACAACTTCTAAGATCCCTCCCAGTTCTAAATCTAAGATCTTGTAATACACTTTTGGTGGCCCACATATGGGATAGTGATCATAGCAGGAAATTGATTAGATGAGAATTACAGGTCATGGTAGATATAAATGGGCTGTGATGTCAATGGAGGAAGTGCCAGATTGATTGATACAAATCAAATTCTTATCCTGGGGTTCCTGACCCTCAACAATATTGTGGGATAGACTTAGGAGAGCCATGAATTTTGATGTGGAAAAAATGGGCTTTTACTTTTATTAAACTTGTTTTTTTTAGTGAATTTTATGCATTTAAAAACATAATTCTGAGTCCATATACTAATCCAAATGGATTTAGAACAGACACACATACACACAAAAAATATTAAGAACTCTGATCTAGATAATTATTATTATTAGAAATAAAAATTCATTTTTCTTGTGAAAATGAAACAATTACCTGAGAAGCTTTATCCCAACATGGATCAGTTGATCAAATACTTTCCTCAATTCAGACAGTTATCTGAAAACATTTTATAAGGTGAATGGGTAGGTAAATTCAGAGAATACTATTTTGGGAGAGCAGATATGGACAAGAAGTAATAGAAATTCATATTGAGGAAAAGAACACTAAGAGTACCTGATTTATAAATTTGCTTCATAAGTTTTGCAAGGGCATCCGATAGACATTAGGGGGTGTGAAAAGGGAATATTTGAATAATCAGATACTAAATCAAGGGACACAATTAAAGACTAACAAATGGCAGCATCAATAAATCTATCAGCAAACACTTTTTAAGTGTTTATTTAATGTGCCAGATACTGTATTAAGCCCTGGGTGTATAAAGATATACATTATGTTAAAGAAGGAGACATTGTATAAATATATGGAAAGAATCTGAGAGATTGCTTGGTCTAACTTCCACCTTTTACTTTAAAAAAAAAAAAGGAAACTGAATATGATGGACATTTTCTCAAGTTGTTTTGAGAGCCCATCCCAATCTCAGAAAGAAATCCAAATTTCACAGAATTTTAATAATAATAATAATATGCATTGGTATTTACAGAAAGGTTTTTCTCACAACAGTCCTGTGAAGTAAGTGGTACAGACAATATTATATCCTCATGTTACAGATAAGGAAAGTTTAATTGTAATATCCTTTAGAGAAAGGTCTATGAGGAATGACCTATGAAGGCTATAGGCAACTTTTATGAGTTGTGAGGAAGGGATGTTACTAACTTCCCCCCCTCCCCCTAAAAGCATCAGTTGTGATTTACTGAACTATTGGTCTGGATCTAGAAGGCTGTAATTCCCTTCGCATTTCCCATAGTAGTTAAGGAGAAGAGACGTTGTACTGTTTTGAATTACCCTCATCTAGAGAAAATCTGTTTTATTTTCTAGCAAGCAATTGAAAAGCATTTATTAAGCACTCACTGTGTGCCAAAGCTCTAGGGATACAGCAAAAAAGTAGAATTTGGATTTTCTCCTTGGCTACTCCAGATATTTGCTCATTATTTTCTTTCTAATGAAATTTCATAAGAGGAGAAATGTAGAGAATATCAAACAGGTTGTATGACCAGAAAAAAATATATGGGTCAGTTAATTATTGAGAATGAAAGATAATCAATAGACTAATTAATAGACAATACATGTGTTCCACCTGACAGACTACTGCATGGTATAGTGGGTAGAGCTTAGAACTTGGAATCTCAATTGGCATAGGACCTTTTATTCCCAAAGCATTTTGTTGAATGATGACTGTGGAAGGGATGTTGAAAAGTCACCAAGTTCATTTTCCTGCCTTATGGCAGAACAATATGGTACTATCTTGGAGAAATAAAATCATGTATGTGTACATGTGTGAATGTGTATATGTATGTATGAAGAGGTCTCCAGACAAGGACATTTTCTGACTTCCCTCCATTCCCTGCTCCAGAATTCGACATCCACCACCATTAGGAGCTTCTTCCTCATCTTAAAGTCAGAAACTTCATTCTGTATCATCAACAGGATTCTGCTTGTTTCAACTTCAGAAAAACTGTGAAGAGCTTGTCTGACTCAGTGGGTTCCAATAGCTTTTGACAAGTACTTGAAACAGGTTTTGCCTCTTTAAAACAGAAAGAAATGAAGTTCTTTCCTGAAAATTAAAAAGACCCAAAGAGAAGTAAGTGTGAAAACTCTCTGTGAATAATGATCTGTTTGGATACTTGGGTTGTTGTCAGATCCTCTACTGGGAGGTGCCTGCACAGCCCCAAGCGAGTGACATTGCAATTTATGGAAAGTTGGCAGAATATTTTTGAAAGGGAAAAAAGGAAACGGGCAATGTAAATCACTGTGTTAACTTGCAGAATTTACTTTTTAAAAATTATTATATATTTTGGTCCAAAATTCTGGATGGAACCACTATTTTACATTATCTTGTGCTTTATTTTTAGACTGGACTTCTCCTTTCATTGCTATAGGGAATGGTCAGTATATACCTGCTATACAGTTTACAGCAGCATAATATAGTCTTGGGTCACAGAGAGATTAAATGTCTAGTGTAAGGTCCCAGAGTCAAAATTTTTGCAGCCAAGTGAATAGTGAATAAAATGCTATAGTTGTAGTCAGGAAAACACTTACTAGTTGTATGACTTCTGGCAAGTCATTCAACTCTCACAGCCTCAGTT
Source organism: Sarcophilus harrisii (assembly GCF_902635505.1). Taxonomy (NCBI): domain Eukaryota; kingdom Metazoa; phylum Chordata; class Mammalia; order Dasyuromorphia; family Dasyuridae; genus Sarcophilus; species Sarcophilus harrisii. The sequence goes on along the minus strand of NC_045430.1, from coordinate 208,977,103 downwards.
TGCTCATCTGTAAAATGGTTTATTGTGAAGATCAAATGGGGAAAAATGTAAAGCAAGATGTATAATATATGTAAATGAAAATGTTAAAGTGTTATGTAAATGCTTATTATTATGTTTCAGGGCAGAACCTGAAACTTTCTGACTGAGAAGCTAGCTATCTCTTTATTCTATTCCACTTCTATATCACACAGAAAAAAGCACTGAATAGTAGGTTTGGAGGAGACCTTAGTGGCCATCTCATCCAAACTATGCATAAAAGAAGTTCTCATTATAATATAGCTGACAAATGGCCATCCAACCTTTGTGTAATGACATTTAATGAGGAAAAGTTTTCTATCTTTCAAGGCAGTAGACTCGACTTTTGGACAACTTTAAGTATTAGGAAATTGTTCCTAATATGTAGCCTAAATTACAGAAATGTGCAATTAAATGTTATATAATCATATTGGCCCTGAATGCCATAGGCTGTTTTTTTCCCTAAATATGTGCTTCTCTTTGACAGTCAATCGACAAACATTTATTAAGCATATGCTAAGGTCTAGGAACTCTGCTAGGAGCTAGGAAGACAACGACCAAAAGGAAACAGTCTCTGCTCTTAAGGATTTTTACCATCTGTGAAGGGAAAACAAAATCCATGGATATAAATACCAAATATGTACCAATTTAAATTCAGTGGTTTATTTTTTTAGTTTTAAGATTTTAGGATTTTAGGAGGGTGCAGCTAGATGCCGCAATGGACAGAGTACCAGCTGTTAAAGAAAAGGACCTGAGTTCAAATGTGGCCTTTTAGCTGGGTGAGACTGGTCACTTAACCCCAATTACTTCCTGTAAAAAGAAAGAAAAAAGGAAAGGAAAGGAAGGGAAAGGGAAAGGAAAGAAAAAGGGAAGGGAAAGGGAAAGGGCAGGAAAGGAAAGGAAAAAATGGAAAAGAAAAGAAAAAAGAAAGAGAAGGCACTGGCATTTGGGAATATCTCCAAGGTTCTTAGTGGATAAAACACTTGAGGGTAGATACTTTCTGAGATATTTAATAGCTGAGTGACATATCTTTCTCCTTGCTTCCAATGATAGCACCTATTTGATAAGGTTGTTTGGAGGATCAAATGAGATATTTGTAAAGCACATAACATTATGCTTGACGAATAGGAGGCATTTTAATCAGTCTTCTTCCCTTCCTTTTCTTGCTGCCTCTCACATAAGATATGAGCCTGAGCTCAGGTTTGAAGCAATCTAAGAGATGGAGGTGAGGAGGGACTAGATAAAGGCACCAAGAGAACGATTTGGCCACAAGGAAGAGGTGATATAGAAGAGTAGTCTGTGATGATGCCCAAAAGGTCTGGATTCGGATTGTAAGGTCTTTCAGAGACAAATAGAAGACTTCTTATTTGATCTCAAAAGATAATAGGGGATTGACATTGTCAGAAATAAGAATCTCATTCTGGCAGCTATGAGGAGGATGGTTTGGTGAGGAGAAAGATGGGACACAGAGAGACCATTTACAAAATTTGTATAATAGTCCAACTAACTAAGAAATGTTAAGGATTTGAATGATGATAATGGTCATATGACTGGATTGAAGGAAGGAGTTAAGACAGGTTGTGAATAGTTAATTCTCTTTTCTTGGACTCTTGGAATGACAGAGGAGTCAAAGTTAGCCCCTAAATTGTGAATTCAGGCAAGTGGAAAACAATGGCACCCTCAATAGAAATAATGGAGGCAGAAAAAAGAGTTAGTTGGAAGAAAAAAGAGAAGAGATGGAGTTCTGTTTTGAATATGGTGGGTTGGAGGTAAATACAGAGCACCAAATTACTATGGGCATATCCAATACCATTATCTTAATGCATAAACTGAAAATCAAAGTGCCTTTTTTTTTAACAGAGAAATAAAAATGATAAATTATGTTCTTTATCTTTGATGGTGGTTGCTTCTGATAGCAGTTTCTCTACAAAAGTTTTCTTTTTTCTATAGTCTTTAAATTCTTCTAATTACATCAGTAAGCTTCAATAAGTTGCTAACCTCACTTTAACCACTTCCCTTAATATTGTGTGACTTTTAATTGTTTCTAATCAAAGAAAGTAACCAAGTTGAGGGCCCAGAGAAAGAGTATTTTCAGTTAATAGATTGTTAAAGTCAAGTAGCCAATATTACTGTATGTCAGTTTTGGGTCACATGAAAAAGGAGCTCATCTAGTCCCATTTGTAAAAGTGAAATGAGACTAGAAACTATCATGGTTAATTAGGTAGGCACCAAACCAATAAGCAAAATGGAAGATTCTTCTTGACACAACCCAGACTCAAGATGGATGGACTGTCAATCAGATCATTAAAACAACCAGAATCTTGGTACATGTTCCCTGCCATTTTAACAACCAAATCAAATAAAAGGGTCACTTCACTCTGTGGCCTGTGTATAGCTAAGCTAAGCAATTGTCTAGACACTATCTCATGGACATTTGTTTGACTTTAGAAACTCGGGTCATGTTTTTGTGTGAATTCCTGATTTTATAGTGATTCAGGATGAGATAATTCCATAACTAACAGTAACCTCTCCATAATGTGAGCATTGAAGATTATTTAATTCATGAACAAAGATGACTGATGCTATTCTGTTGCTTTGGGAGAAAAATTGGTATCACAGTTGTAATTAGTGTATTCCTTTTGGATACTTGATTCTTTGTGATTCAGGATGATATGAAGTCTTTTTAGGAAATGTTAGCTCTCCCCCTTCTCAAAAAAACAAAAAAACAAACAAAAAAACCACTAAAGTCTTAGATGCTGACCCTTCCCACTTTCTAAGATTCTGCTACATCAAAAGAGCAAAATAAATGAAATCAACAATCTTTCACATACATAAATTATTATTTTTCCTGGGCATCTCAGTGAGTATTTGCCAAGTGTATGAATTGGCCTTACTTGGGCAGAGTCCCATGTAATATAGAAGGAAATAAGAATCTTGTAGTCAATCAACAGTTAACAAAATGAGTATTACTTTGCCATAGCAAGGAAAGGATATTATTCAACAAGTCTATTCAGTAAGCATACTGCATTAATGTAGCTGAACACAGCTTCCTTGTGCTAATCAAAATGTTGAACTTTCAGTTGCAAGACTAAGAAAAGTAAAGGGAGTTCCTCTTGGCCTTTGTATTGGGGTAACCAAGAAGTCATTCCAACAACTTGAGATAGTCCCTTTAGCTAGTGATGTCTCAACGGAAATTTCCATACCTTTTAGAGAAAAGAAATAGCAAAACTTGTATGGGATATAGTCTAAGGAGAAGGTAACCCAGGTAACTACATGACAGGGTCATAGGAAATGCTATTGCCTATATAAGACAAATCAGTAAAACGTATTTGATTATTTTATGACTTGTTCATTGATATATCTGGACTTTGGTTTCTTCCTCAGAAAATGGAAGACGATAAGTTGTAATCTGATCAGGTTAAATGTATCCTGATGCTTCCAATTTGTATCAATAATTAGTCATTTGGTTCATTAAACAATAGATTTAAAACTAGAAAGAGTATTAAAAATCATCTAATTCATCCTTTTCATTTGAGAAATTGTAAACAAGGTCAGAAAGATTAAATTACTTGCCCATATTCACAAAGCCAATAAGGTAATAATCTTGTATCCTGATAACCAGGATATGAACCCTATTTCTTTATTCCCAATCCAACATGTTTCTGCTATATATTATTCTGAATTTGTCTGGTGTCTTTTCTTCCATTCCTTTATTATTTCATTTCTTTTATTTTTAGCTTTCACATTTACTTTTATAAGATTTTGATGTCCATTTTTTTCTTTCTCCCTCCTTCTACTTTTCTCTACCCAAGATGATAGACAATCTGATAGATTATATATATATACACACACACACAAAATCACATATATATATATATATATATATATATATATACACATACAATCATATTTAACCTATGTTCACATTAGTCTTGTTGTAAAAAATGAATCAAAAAAAGGGGGAAAATCACAAGAAAGAAAAAAAATCCCCAAATGAAACAGTATGCTTCACTCATCATTCAGACTCCATAGTTCTTTCTCTGGATGTGGATTTTCTATCATAAATGTTTTGGAATTGTCTTAGATCATTGTAATACTGAGAAGAGTTAAGTTTATCAAAATTGATCATCATACTCTACCATTCCTTTTGTAAGTCAAACATAGAAACAAATATCATTGAATCAGAAGAGATCATGAATGTCATCTAGGTCAACTGTCTACCTGAAACAGGGCATGCTTCTCCAATATAATTTAATGGTAATTTGACCATGTTGAAAACTTCCAGTTGTGAGGAACTCACTGTATCATAGATCAAATTTTTCTATTTGTGGGCAGACATAGTTGGTCAAATGATCTTCTTCATGAGACAAACAAATGGCACAGTAAATGGAACATTGGACTTGAAGTCATGAGGATCTGAGTTCAGATGTGGACTCATTAGCTGTATGACCCTGGGCAAACTATATTTCTCAATTTCTTTATCTGTAAAATGGGGATCATTGTAGCACCTCACAAAACTGTTGAGGAGGTTAAAAGAGATATTTGTAAAACACTTTGTAAACTAGAAAGCAGTATGTAAATATATAAATATAATGTAAGCTGGAAAGAAGGATATAAATATTTAAATATAAATAAAAAAGTAAATAATTTTTTTTTATTATTCAGCTTGGGTAGAAATTGACCTCTTTCTAACTTCCTTCCACTTTTCCAGCTCTGGCTAGAATACAGAACAGCATCATAGATACCAAAATTGAACCCAAAGGCACAACCTGTCCCAATTTAAATAAATACCAAATGCAATTGTAAGATGCCAATTAGTTTTATATAGAATAGTTGATCATTAGAGGACATTCTGCCATTCCTGAGAATGAAACTGGTTTGGAGGTTGTTAGAAGAATAGGATTGGGGGAAGATCTGTCTACTAGCCATTCTTTATCCTTTTTCTTTTGACCACTCTACTTCATTTCCCTTTCTCAATGCTTTATACCTCAGTTGTTACTCCGGAAGAATATAGGTTGGACTATTTATTTAACTTTCTCTCAATCACACTGCAACAGCCTTTTTGACCAATAACATCCCTGTTATTACAGTTCACTCTGTAAAGTCAACTTTCCTCTTCCATTGATGATTTGCTCTTAAAGCCTCTGTTTTATACATAGGCCTAAATTGACATTCACTTACCTCCCAGCCTTGTTCCTAGATTTCAAAATTAGACTAGGTATTTTTATCTCCTTCTTCTACCCCCTGGTTTTCAGCTCCCTTTTATATGTTTTCTTCCTTTTTTAGAATGTAAGCTCCTTGAAGATAGGATCTATCCTTTTTGGCTGGTATTTGTATCTCTAGTGCTTCGCATATGTTGTTGGCAGGGGTCCTCAAATTATAGCCGTGGGCTAGATGCAGCAGCTGAGGACATTTATCCCCCTCACCCAGGACTAAGAAGTTTCTTTATTTAAAGGCCCAACAGTCTGAGGGACAGTGAACTGGCCCCCTATTTAAAAAGTTTGAGGACCCCTGAATTTGTTTCCAACTTTTCACAACCTTATTTGGGATTTTCTTGGTAAAGATACTGGAGTAGTTTGCCTTTTCTTTTTCTACTTTGTTTTATAGATGAAAAACTGAAGCAAATAGGATTAAGTGATTTAGGATTACACAGTGCTAGTAAGGGTTTGAAGCCAGATTTGAACTAAGAGAAATATTCCTGATTTCAGGCCTGACATAGATGAATATGGTTATGGGATTTGAGCTTTTTTTTAAAACTTCAACATAAGAACAATTAGAGAGTATTCTAGATCTCTAATTCCCTGCAGGCTATTTTTCTTAATTCCTAGTTTAGTAATTTGAAAAAGGAGTAGCTTTTTGTACTAATTTTGAAATATTCTCATTACTAATTAGCCAAGTTTTTTTTTTATGAAAATGTTGATATTCATGTATGTTTCATCGTATTTTAACCCATGAGCCTGGATCATTGGGCTGACCTAACTTATGTCTGCCTTAGAATAAATGGTTACTATATGTGCTGGACATAGTGCTAGATCCTGGGGCTTCAACAACAACAATGAAACTGGCCCTGCCCTCAGAAAGCTTAGTTTCTCCCAAGAGAAACAGCTCAAATAATACAGATAAATAATAATAATATATAAATATGATTATATAAATATAACTCTAGAGTATATGCAAAAAATGCAAAGTAATTGCAATCAGAAAGGGTTTCTGACAAGCTAAAAGTTCAAGACACGCCTTTTATAGGATATGGTAATAGAACTTTGCATTTAAGGAAGTTTGGGATTTTGAAAGATGGAGGTGATGAAGGAATGTCATCCAGTTGTGAGGATTTTAAAAATGAGGAAGCTTATACATATATGTTGATGTGACATCACACAGACAGTCAGTGTGCTAACTGGAATTTGAACCCAGATCTTTTAAGTCCCAAGTCCAAAGGATTTTCTACTAGACTTCACTTTCTCTTTGTGAAAATTCAGTAGTATTTTATTTTTTTTCAATTACATGTAAAGATAATTTTTAACATTCAATTTTTACAGTATTTTGAGTTCCAAAATTTTTTCTCCCTCCCTTCCTTAACTTACCCTGTTTCCAAAACAGCAAGCAATCTGATATAAGTTATACACGTATAATCATTTTAGACATTTTTACATAATATTCATTTTGTGAAAGGAAAAACATAACAAAAGAGAAAAACCATGACAAAGAAAAAAGCAAACTATAATAACAAAAAAAGTGAAATTTCTTTGCTTTGTTTCAATCCACATTCAGTCTCCATAGTTCTCCCTCTGGGTGCAGATAGCATTTTCCATCCCAACTCTATTGGAATTATATCTTGAATCAATGTATTGCTGAGAAGAATCATCATAACTGATCATATAATTTTGTTGTTACTGTGTATAATGTTCTCCTGGTTGTGCTTACTTCATTCAGTATCAGTTCAAGTAAGGTTTTCAAGGCTTTTCTAAAATCAGCCTGCTCATTATTTCTTATAGAATAATAATATTCCATTGTATTCATATATCATAAATTATTTATTCATTCCCTAGTTGATGGGCATCCACTCATTTTCCAATTCCTTGCCACCACAAAAAGAGCTGCTACAAACATTTTTGCACATGTGGGTCTTTTCCTCTTTTTTAAGATCTCCTTGGAACTCAGAACCAGTAGTGACACTGCTGTATGGAAAAGCATGCACAGTTTTTTAGCCCTTTGGGCGTAGTTTCAAATTGTTCTCCAGAATGTCTGGATCATAGACTATACTATATCATCTAGAAAAGCCTTAAAGTGTTACACATATTTTGGCATTGTTATGCATGTCAGTAATGTGCATTGCTCATTCTTCACCCTGCATTCCATCAAAGCAAACTGTACCATATGTACTCTCATCATTTGTGGGTACGTATAATGTTTTAGCCCATGAAAAAAAGTACCAAATTGCTCACCTACTCCTTGCTTACAATAAACTTGCTTGTTCAATTCCTAATCTTGGACATGCTAATAATTTTACCAACTGTTCCTCCATTAAGCAGTGGTTTGTAAGGATAGCTTTTCCTTACTGATCTGATTTTTATAGGATGAGGTTAAGGCAAAATTTCCCAATGGGGACCCCTAGTTGAATATTGAGTTGTGTAAATGTTGTGATAAAAACAAAATACTCTTAGAAAGATGTTTTATTTATATATCTTTATTGAAATACAAATAGGTTAGGCTGGAATTTTATGTGAAACATTGGTTGCAAATAAATATTTTCACCTGAGCAAACAGTCTCTAGAGTCTTTATTAAAATGGCATTATGGAAGAGGGAAAAACCTGCTGGTATGGGGAACAATGGAAAAGTCAGTCTGACTCATCTTCATTTCCATCTAAAAGGTTTCAGCAAGGCTTGTTACTGGTGACATCATTTACAATATATATTCTTATTTTTGTAACTAGGCACATGAAATAGATTTTTTTTGGTAAATGAATGATCTTGTGAATTAATTGTATTATTTATTCATGACTTAGTGCACTAGTTGATTGAAATATTGAAAATGTTTTCCTAGCTCAAAGACTGAAATTGTACTCATATGATGACATTAAGTTATACTTGCCATTGAGTAACAAAGATAATAGCCTGCTCTATGTCCCTTTGAAAAAAAAAAGGAATTTCTAACCCGTTTGCTTCCCCTAACCAGCATGAAAGAGCTGAGATCTAGAAACTAACTGAAGAAGAAAAAAAGATTGCTTGCTGGCTTATGTCTAACCAAAAAAAAATCCTTATTTGTTGGTATATAAGGGATATTTTTTGCTAAATTCATTATGTATTTCAAATTAATGGTAAACCATACATGTAGAGTTAAAATGGATCTCAGAGATAATCAAATTCAATCTCCTCTTTTAAGAAAACGGAGACCCAGAAATGTTAAATGACATTCATTCAAGGCCCCATGGACATTAGATCTAGGACCTTAAATTAATAGATGAATGACCAAAGCCAAAATTTTGATTCCCTCTCTCACTTCCTTTTTTAAAAAACTATATTTATTTATTTTGTTAAATGTTTTCCAGTTAGATTTTAATCTGAATTGAGTCCCACTTGGGAATATTATAAACTAAGGGCCATACATTTGATACCCTCTGCTCTATATTTTAAGGTTCCTTCCATCTCTGATATTCTACAGAGGACTCTTCCAGCTTTGTCATTTTTGTGTTCCAATGTTCCTTCGAGCTCTGACATTCTACATAATCAGGTCCCTTCCACCATTCACATTCTGTCACCAGATAGTAGAGATAATAGTGCCAGAGAGGGAAGAGGTGGGTGGGGAACTTGGTGAAAGAAGCAGTGAGATCTTTTCTGTGTTAATTTTGACAGTGATGGTTTGTATTTGATGAAGCATTTCAGAGGAAACACTGAAGATGACCTTTATCATTCAGTGCTGTCCATCTTCCCCTCCAAGATGAGAAAGGTTTTCATTTGTAAAAGTTTCTGCTTTTAACAATTGAGTTCAATCTAATAGCCTTGGTTTTTGTTCAATTTTTTTTTCTGTACTCTACCTAGACCCTGCCTCACATATGGGCATACTGCTAAATGTCTGTCATCTTTTTGTTGTTTTTTTGGTAATAGTATTTTTTTCCAATTAAATGTAAAAAGAGTTTTCAACATTCATTTTTTAATAAAAGTTTGAGTTGCAAGTTTTATTCTTCTCCCCCCCCAATCACCCTCCCCAAAATGGTAAGCATTCAGTATATGTTATACATGTGCAATCATGTAAACATATTTTCACATTATTCATGTTGTGAAAGAAGATATAAAACAAAAGGAAAAAGCCATAAAAAAACTTAAAAAAAAAAAAGAAAGACTGGAAATAGTATGCTTTAATCTGCATTCAAACTCCATGGTTCTTTTTCTGCATGTGGAGAGCATTTTCCTTTATGAGTCTTTTGGAATTTTTTTGGATCACTATTTTATTTCAAAGAGTTAAGTATGTTATATGATAATCACACAATGTTGGTTTTACTATATACAATCTCCTCCTGGTTCTGCTTACTTCCCTCAGCATCAGTTCATGTGAGTCTTTCCAAGTTTTTCTGAAATCTATCTGCTCATTTGTTATAACGCAATAGTATTCCATTACATTCATAGACCACGATTTGTTCAGACATTCCCCAATTGATGAGCATCCCCTCAATTTCTAGTTCTTTGCCATCACTTAAGAAGTTGGTATAAATATTTATGTACATATGTACCCTTTTCCCTTTTTTATGATATCTTTGGGATACAGATTCAGTAGTGTCATTGCTAGATCAAAGGGTATTCACAGTTTGATTACTCTTTGGGCATAATTCCAACTTATTCTCCAGAATGGCTATATTAACTTAAAACTTCACCAAGAATAAACTATTGTCCCAAATTTCCCCCATTTTTTCCAACATTTATTATTTTCCTTTTTGTTTTATTAGTCAATCTGATATGTGAGAAATGGTACCTCAGAGTTTATTTTAATTTCCATTTTTCTAATTAGTAGTAATTTAGAATATTTTTATATGACTATAGATAGCTTTACTTTCTTCATCTGAAAACTGCCTGTTCATATCTTTTGATAAATTGAGCAATTACTTGTATTCTTAAAATTTTTATTCAGTTTTCTATCTAATTGAAAAATGAAGCCTTTATGAGAAATATTGGCTGTAAAAAAATTGTTCCCCATCTTTCTGCTTTCTTTCTAATATTAGTTGTGTTGATTTTGTTTGTACAAATGCTTTCTAATTCAATGTAATCAAAATTATCCATTTTGCATTTCATAATGTTCTCATCTTTTGTTTGGTCATAAATCCTTTCCTTCTCTATAGATCTGGGAGATAAACGATTCCTTACTCTCTGAATTTGCTTATAGTATCATCCTTTATTCTAAATCATGTATCATTTATCTTGGTATATGGTGTGACATGTTGGTGTATGACTAATTTCTGCTCTACTATTTTCCAGTTTTCCCAGCTGTTTTTGTCAAACAGTGAGTTCTTATCTCAGAAGCTAGAGTCTTTGATGTTCCAAAAAAATTGCTATGGTCATTTACTGTATCTTGTGTACCTAATTTATTCCTCTGATTTGCCACTCTATTTATTAGTCAACCAAATAGTTTTGATGATTTTCTGCTTTATAATATATAGACCTGGTAAAACCACCTTCCTTTGCTTTTATTCCCATTAATTCCATTGATATTCTTGAGGTTTTGTTTTTTTTCAGGTGAATTTTGTTATTATTTTTTATAGCTCCACAAAATAATTTTTGGTAGTTTGATTGGTATGGCATTGAATAGGTGAATTAATTAAATAGAATTGTCATTTTGATTATATCAGCTCAGCCTACCCATGAGCAATTGATATTTTTCCAATTGTTTCGATTTGACTTTATTTGTGCTTTGTAATTATGTTCATATAGTTTCGGGTTTTGTCTTGGCAAGTAGACTCCCAAATATTTTTAATGTCTACAACTATTTTAACTAAAATGTCTCTTTCCATCTATAATTGCTGGGCTTTGTTGGTAATATATGGAAATGCTGATGATTTATGTGGGTTTACTTTATACTCTACAACTTTGCTAAAGTTGTTATTTCAAGTAGTTTTTAAAGTTGATTCTCTGGTATTCTCTAAGTATACCAAAATATTATCTGCAAAGAATGATGACTAAACATCTTTTCTCTTAGAGAATACCAGATGTCAAATCTTGAGTGTCAAAGGAATTATATCCCCATCTTCATCTTTGAGTCGATGAATGGACTCTTCCCATTTTTCCTCTATCTCTCTTGATTTTCAAAATCCTTTTGGAACTATTTCATGACCTGAGGTCAATTTATATTTTTCCTGGAAGCTTTGGATATGTGAGTTTGATTTTATTATCTTCTTGTATGTGTATGTTTTAATCTTCCTTGTCACCATATTAACTTTCTGTACTAAGAATTTTTTTGCTCATTTTCCCAATCTATTTCTTGATTTTAAACTATTTGTTAAAGTAGAATTCTGCTTCCAGGATGGAAACTGCATTGTCCCAAATTTCAGGGGGTTTGTGTAGAAGTTTTCAGTAATACTTCTAGGAATCTATAAGTTTTCAATTATTTTAGATGGCTTGATCTGAGGAGAGGTGTGTTTACTCCTCTCCTGGCCTGTGTTCTGGTCTGTGAGTGATCACAAGCATTCTTTTTTTTTGCTCTGGAACAGGGATGAGGGTCTCTGATCCACTCTGGCCACAGACTTGTTAGTGTTTCTCATCACCTTAGGATCACCACCAGGACTGTGGCCTGGATCAAAATATATGCAAAGCATCAGAGACCTGCCTCAGTGCCAGCAAAGAGATCCTCTTTAATCTATGGGCTGAAAGCTTTGGAGACAGTTACTAATCCACTAATTCAGTGATTCCTAAGGCCTTCTCCTGGTGTGCTGGGCTGAAACTATGCTGGCATGGCCCTAAAATGGGGCAGATTGGAACTTATACATGTGGAAGAATTTATCTTAGTGGGAAGGGCCACTCCTTTATGTGGAACAGGGAAAATAGGAGGACAAGAGAAGAGGAAGCCCTCAGCAAATTCCTCAGTTTTTTCAGTGAAATATAAGAATTTCCCCTGCTGGCTTTTTTAACTGAAAAATTATTTTATGCTATCCATTTGTGGATTGTACTGCTCCAGGGATGGTTTATGGCATAATTTAAAGGTGTTCAAAAGGGTTTGAGGGACAGCTCAGGGGAGTCATTGCCTTTTCTCATCATCTTGGCTCTGCCCACTCTATCATTTCCTTCTTGACATGATTTGAGTCTTGCCTGAAGAGTTAAGGGATGATGATATGGTGATGGTTAGAAGCTAGATCATAAAAAGTTAAGGGGATTGTGAGGAAAAAGAAAGTGAAGGTAATAGGTTGTCTATAACTATAATTATTAGCTTCTCAAGGAGGTTAGCCACAAAATGGAGGAGAGATATTGGACAGTAGCTAGTACAGATGGATAGGTCAAGGGAGAGGTTTTTGAGGATGGGGGAAATGAAAGCATGATTATAAGCAATAGGGAAACAACTAATAGACACTTAAGTGAGATAATGCAGGTGATTTATTCTTATAAAATTAGTCAGTCAGTAAATATTTCTTAAGCACCTATTATGTGCCAGATCCTGTTTTAGATATTGGAGATACAAAAAGAGAACCTTATTGTCTCAGCCCTAAGATGGGGCAGATTGGAACTTATACATGTGGAAGAGTTTATCTTAGTGGGAAGGGCCATTCCTTTATGTAGAACAGGGAAAATAGGAGGACAAGAGAAGAGGAAGCTCTTAGCAAATTCCTCAGTTTTTTCAGTGAAATGTAAGACAAGGCTTGCAGCTGAGAGGGCAGGATATACGGAAAGCTATAAGAAGCTGGGGAAATTATCATACTAAATACAATGATAAGTCATTTAGAGAGTTGTGAAGAATTTATTTTGCTGAAATGAGAACTTAGTTGAGATTATGTAACATAAATCTATAATGGATTGGATCAGCACAATTTCATGCTTTTCTCCAGCTTCCTTAATTTTTATAGAAGCAAATGCAGATAATGACAGTAAACCAAGCCTGGGGCTTGGCAAGACAAGATAAGGTCAAGAGAGCGTAGAACTAGAGAGTTGAATTGATTCACCAAAAATACAACTTGGGAAGGGAGAATGCTGGAGCCACTAGACAGGGGATGGCCTAAGATAAAACTGAAGGGTAGAAAACTGGAGATGACAATGATTCTAGGTTTGGGGTTCCAAGGCAGGAGAAAAGGTAAAATGATAGGAGGGGGCATATTTGCATATTTGTAGGACTATCAAATGAAAGAGGGATTGCTCTTGTTCTGATTTTGCCCCAGTGGATAGAATTAGAAGCAAAAAAACAAAACAAAAAAAAAAAAACTTGCTGCCTTAACCAATCATTTTTCTTCCCTCATTGGAACTCTCTAAGAAAAAGTTGACTGATCACTTGTTAAATGCATTGTAGAATAGGACTTTTTGTACACTTTTAACTCACTACCCCTTTTTTGCCTGAGAAACTTTTATGCAATCCTGGGTATATAAACAGGTATATATAAAATAAATATACAAATCAAACATTTACTGCTAATAAATCATAAAGAAATTTATTTTAAAAGAATTATTTGGTATATGTATAATTTTTACCATTTATGAAAGATGAAAGAAATTCACATACTGATTAGATGGATATGCTTGTTTATTTGTGCATAAAGAATTAAATTTTAATGTAACGTATGATACCTTTTACTGTTGACAGATTTTTTGTGACTCCAACATTGTTATACAATCCTATGGGGTTGTTACTCACAGTTTTCAAAGCTTTGTTATAGAAGATATTCTTTACTGAATATGGATTGGAGGAGACAGCCATCTCTGTCTTTTCAGTCACTAAAATTCTGTGATTTGGCCTAATGGCTAAGAAAGTGGTCAAGAAGCTCATTATATAGAAAGAGTTGAATATCAGAAAACAGAAACATTTCTAACACCTGAAACACAGGCTACATAGCAGTTAAAATGCTGAAAGTTAGCTCTCATTAGATTTGGCTTTGTTTCCGTTTCTATGCTGACCATATATATTTAAGAGGAGTTTGGGTCTCTTCACAGGATGACCAGATGTTAGACCTCTTCTAAGTAAGGCTAGGCTTTTGAACTAAGAGGTCCTTAATGATGAAGTCTGATGATAGATTGTCATTTGAGGAATAACCTAGAGAAATTCCAAGAACTCTGACCCAAGGTGACAAGTGCCCTTTCCCAAAGAACTCATTTATAAAGCTTGGGAGGTTTAGAAGCAATTTCAATGGAAAGAAATATACATTTGGGCCAAATCTCAGCTTGTTGCTAGGTTGGCAGCTTAATGATGGTACAAGTTATCATGCTAGGATCTAAATAAAATGTGAATTGAAGTGAATTGAATTGAATTTGTCAGTATCAGAGAAGTAAAAGTAAAATGAAAATGTTGGTCCTCAGTTTATATAATCTTAAACAGTTTTACTAATAATAATTTAAGTGCATATATGTTGTTACTAAAAAAGAAATGTCCCATCCTGGGCTAACTTCTACAGAGAGACACCGTAGGTCAGATCCACAAGTGGGAGCTTTCTGCAACCCAGAGTGAAACCTCATTAAAGGAATACTACCCATGGTTCACTAAAAAGTTATCCATTAAAGACTGGTTCATAGAATTAAAAATTGGTAATAAGGAAATATGTCCATTTATGCAGGTGCCCTTCAAATGCAGGTGGCCTTTTAGGTCCCACTGAGATTTGCATTTTTGAAAGACCAATTACATAGTGAAATTGGTGGAAAATCTTCATATTGTGAACTCATAGCCCTCTCCTGCATTCTTTAATGTATAAAGGAAAATTGCCCATGCTCCTGAGAGGCAGCTGAAGCTTATACTCCACCCTCCTCCTGTCACTTTTATTGGACATAGCAGCTTGCCTAGGACCCGTGCTTTGAAAATTGCTGAAGATAAACATTGTATTTTAAATTACTCAAGGCAACAAGGCAGGGTGGAAAAAATCATTTGAACAGATTGGAAAGTGAAATGTTGATATCAGAAATTAAATTAATGTAAGTGAGATTGAAACAATATCTAATTAAAATCACTTGAAAAATGACTTGGAAATTGAAGCTGACATTAGCTTTTACCAGCCTGTCATTATTGCTACTGGGTGGCTAAGCTCCCACTTTCAAGGCAAGGCCTGCCAGTTTGCTGGAGATTTCACCAGAGACCCCAGAAGATAAAAAGTCTCATTTATTTACCCCATTATGGTTGAAAAACAAGGACTAAAGAGCCTTTCTCTGTAACCTGTAGATTCAGATTTGACAAATTGACCTTTAGGTTTGGGAGGAGAGGTGAATGCCTTTCAAATGAGAGCATCTGGCAGATCAGCTTACTATTGAATCTCTAACATGTGTCATATTGAATATTTTTTTTAAGTACAAGTAGAGATGGCAAAGAATATTAAGCAAAGAGCAGTCCTAGATGAGATTAACTTAGTTATAACCTGGGCAGAATCAGCAACTACTCCTTGGAGCAAGAAACTCTGAGAAGAAGAAGAATTGCTACTCATAAAAATACTTTGATATTGAAATGAAAGCCTTTTCATAGTATCAAATGGAGAAAGATCATGTTGCACAGGTAAAGTGGATATCTTTATAGAATGCAAAGGATGATAATGAAGTAGTGTGACACAGTAGATAAAACCTTGGACTTGGAGTCGTGAAGAACTGAGTTTAAAACTGAACTCAGACTTAATAGCTTATGACCATGACCCTTATGCCTGATGACTCTTAGTAATTTCATGACCATGGACAGCTCATTGAACCTTTCTAAGCCTTAGTACCATAAACTGTAAAGTGACAAAATAATTAGATATCCTCAAACTCTAAGTTTATAATCCTGTGATAGCCCTAATCAAAAGTGTCTCCTTCTGAAACAGCTCCCTTTCCCTTTCTGGTTTATTATTAAATAATAATAATAATGAAGATGATGATGATAATGATGCTGATGTTGATGTCAGAGGAAACATTTCATCATATCAATTTAGTTAACTTTAAACTATCCATATTAATATAAAGAAACATAGGCATCTGTGAATCCAAGAATACTTTGTTCCTTTTTTTCTTCAGATTTATTTTTCCAAATTTTCCTTTGCTCTGGATTACATTAAAGCCCTATTTTAATACATGTTTATTTTCTCGAGGTAACCCTGTTTTTTAAGACATTGTTAATAGCATAAAAATTCTAGTAGGTCCTAGCTACTTAGAAAGACTTTGAGAACTTGCCCATTGGGCAAGTTGTTGTTTTGGGGGTTTGGGAGTTTTGTTGTGTTTTTTTCTCTGTGGGCCAGCATAATTAAGTTCAGAGAGGCTCATTACCATACTGGCTTTACAAAGATAAATTCTTAGCAACTCTTAATGATGATAAATTAAGGTATAACAGAATTCCAAACTATCCTACTAGAAAGAGTATCTACAACTGTGAGATTTTAGCCTTTTAAAAAATGAAAGTAGATATTAAAATTAATTCAGATTTTTTGATAAAAGAGTAAATGAAGAAAGTATGAAGAAATTCCAGAATTTGCCAGGCTTGGATTTCAAAATTAGCATGGGTTATCTATGCATACGCAATCAATAGTATACTTAATATGCACTTATATTCACCAATATTCTATATGATTCCCATATTTGCCAACCACCCCAAAAGAAAACAGTTCCTGTCCCCCATGTGCTAAGAGGAATACAAGACATTTGATTTAGGAATATAGAGAAGGGATCAGGCTTAGTGACATCTAACATCCATCTTAGAGTTCTGTAAACATAGTAACAAGGCCATTTACATTGCCTTTTAAAATTTTCAAATATTTCTCACTGTGATAGAGCATTTGATCGTCAGTCAATAATCTGTATTTAACCAAAGTTGATCATCAAAAAGGCAGATTACTTTTCTTGAGGTGTTCTTTACAGACTGGGTTCTAGAGAAGTCTGTATCACTTACCAGATTTACCTTAACTTTACATGTTAATCAAGGTCAAAAGAAGTTTTCAGTATAGACTCATTAATAAAAATAACACAGAAAAGGATGGCAGAAAAAGTATAAGCAATTACTCCTCTTAAATTAATGAAGAGCAGTAAAGGCAAAAACATATTCAAAAAGCTTAGCACAAAACTTACCTAAACTTTTTCATTCTAAGAACATTTATAAATGAAACTGGCATGAGGACAACAAATAGATGGAAATTAGAACAGATTTCAGGTGTTTCCAAGATAATTTAATTTCTATCATTAATTATTATTTTTTTAATTATAACTTTTTTATTGACAGTACATATGCATGGGTAATTTTTTACAACATTATCCCTTGCACTCACTTCTGTTCCAATTTTTCCCTTCCCTCCCTCCACCCCCTTCCCTAGATGGCAGGCAGTCTTATACATGTTAAATAAGCTATAGTATATCCTAGATACAATATATGTGTGCAGAACTGAACAGTTCTCTTGTTGCACAAGAAGAATTGGGTTCAGAAGATAAAAATAACCTGGGAAGAAAAACAAAAATGCAAACAGGTTACACTCATTTCCAAGTGTTCCTTCTCTGGGTATAGCTGATTCTGTCCATCATTGTCTATCATTAATTATAGAAGAAATGCCACATTAGAACTCTAATATTTTGTTTCCTTATATGAGAAAATAGAAATGATATTTAATAACATTAAGTCTGAAAATCCAGGTCATATATAAAAATGTAAGAACTTTGTGCTAGTGAAAATATATTCTTTTAAACCTCTGGGTAAACATTATATAAGATATCTCAGGAGAGAAAGATAACAGAAGTATAGAAAAAGATAATACCACTACCCAAAAAAGGTAAGGAGGAGATCAGTAACCATAGAGCTTACATCTTCTATAGATTTCTAGGTCATGTATCTTCTTTTCTCATCTGTAAAAGTTATTTTGAGATTGATTACATCAATATATATATATATGAAGAGAATAAGTAAACTTTTTGTAAATGATTTTCGATGTCAGACCAAATCTTTTCAATCACACAGTTGACTGAAAATATGTAATATTCAAAATTCCACTGTGTTGACAGTTTCATCAATTACACACACACACACACACACACACACACACACACACACATTTAAACTTAGAGAGAAAAAAATAGTGCCTCAAATACTCTTCTTCATAAGGAGTCTTTTGTGCACATATTAAAACCAGGCAAGATCCTCTGATAAATGCAATCAAAAAATGGAGAAATTGCCATGATCAAAGGAAAAATGTTCAAAATATAGTATAAATAAAAGAGCAATAACCTAGTCATGAGAGATTTTCAGATGATCTTCAATCCATTAATAAATCAATAAGTATTTATTGAGCTCTAGCTATGTATTAGGCATTGTGCTAAAATAGTAGAGCTACAAAAAAAAAAAAACCAAACAAAAATTGTAGAAGTTTTTCTGGAGGCAGCCTTAGTCTCAGTTGAAATAAATAATTACTCCAAAATCGCAGCCAGCTGGTAAAAATGCATACGTTTATTTCTCCTTCCAAATTAGCCCAGTTAGTTCAGAGACCGATCTCTCTGCTTGAGCTCTTGCAGCTTTGTCCTTGGCTCCTGCCTCTGCTTTCTTCAGCCTCCAGCCAGCACCAAGGCAGAAGATGCAATGAATCTCTTGCCTCGAAGATAGGGCTTGTAGGCTTTCATCCAGAGTGCTCTGTCTCTGACCCCAGTCAATGTTCACAAGAAAACTCTCCAAGAAACTCCCTCAAGTAACTAACTCAAGTCAGTCCCACAAGAACTAAACTCAAGCTCCGAAAGCTCCCTATATATGTGATCTCCCAAAGGTTAACTCCGCCTTCTGAAGGGAGAGGGATTCTGGGTTATCTCCCAGAGTGCTCTCTGGCCCTAAGGGAGGTGTGAATTCGGACTAAGCCGTACTAAGCCCTGCATTCTCCAAACGTGTGAACTCCATTGAGTACTTAGATACTTATGAGCTCTCTAAAGGTGTGAGCACAAGCATTGTTCTATCAGTTCCACTTAGTACCTTGTTTCAAGTTCTGGCCCAAAATATCTCTTTCTAAGATCAAATCAACTCCAATGGCTTAAAACACTTTGTAAAGATTCCAACAAAAAATGTACTGCACCCTCAAGAAACATTACAAGTTCTGAAGAATCAAAATTAGGAATGACCCTCAAAGACACTGAAAATATGTATAACTGGAACAAACCAGAAATGCCAAAATGACCCACATATGGAAGATGGCATTAAGAACATCATTGAAAAAATACTTGTTTAGGGGGGAAAAAAAGGTCAGCTGATCATGTTCTAACAATGTGGGATCACAGAATTACAGGTTAAGAGCAACACCAGCAGTCACAAAATGTAAAAAACCTAGAAAAATCCCTCTAGTATATGAGGCAAATCCTCAATGGAAGTTTCATGGGAAAACATGGATGATGATTGCATGAATGGGGCGTAGAAAGATTGCAGCCTCTACTTTCTGAAATCCTACAACTAATGAAGAATTGAAATATTTCCTTCCTTCCTGCTCTCTTCCCCACTGACAAATGGAGAAAAAACATTTCATTCAATAGGGTGGAGAAAAGTGAAAGATAATCTCTTCTTTGATAAAATAGGTTGATTTTTCTGGAAGAGAAATGAGAAGATTCATTTGCTTCTTCACCCTTTCCCTGTTTGCAAAACTACATGTGCTCTGGTAGTTCTAATGTTGGTAAATAATTGTCATGAAAGTAGTTGTGTTCTAGAAGCATTTTAATTCTTTCTGACAGGTAGCAAAATTAAATATCCAAACATTGTGGCAACCTGCTTCTTTTGGATGACGTGATGTAAAATGATTAACATCAAAACATTTCCCCATGTTTTGTGTCTGCAGTACAGTGGATAACAGCATGTTATGGAAACATGCTCCAACTGCCTGGCAAATGGCAAACATTCTAAATAGGAACATTTCCCGCATGTAATTTCCAGTTGTGTTTTGACATTGTAGCTTACACATTTCTTTGTAACACAGAGAGTAGGATCATGAAGCCCATAAAGTAACTATATAAGAAGTATGATATCTTGCCCAAGTATGTGGGAATTTGTTTTGAGAATAAATATTTTGTTTTGTTTTGTTTCTTTTCAACAAAAACAGAAAAAAAATCTGGGTGACTTTTATGATTTTTTTCTGATTATGATCACTAGTCAGTCGACAGATATTTACTAAGTACATACTATGTGAAGTTATAAGTACAAAAAAAACCCCAGAAATAATTGCTACTCTCAGAATGCTTGCATTCTAACAGGGGAGACAAGAAGTACCTTATTAAGTGGAATTTTTTTCTATCCACAATGCCTATCTAGTACACTTTATAAATATTTGTTGTTAGATTGCTAGATAGATACCGCTTAAATGGAAAGTGAAAAAATGAAGATAAATTCATAAATTGTATTTAACTATACAAGGGAATTGGGGAGGGAGAGCACTAGTAGTTGAAAGGAATGAGGAAAAGTTTCATTTGAAAGAAAATGGTACTTGAACTGCATTTAAAAGAAAAAGAAAGGATAGATGAGAAAAAATAAGAGAGAGGACATTTATAATATGGGGCTGCCCATTGTAAAGGCACAAAGGTAAGAGATATAAGAACAACAAAATTTGTTTGAAGAACAGAAAAGCTTACACAAAATCTAATGACATATGTACACATTATTCTTTATTCATATTTTTATGACTTTCTACCAAAATGAAGATGTGCATTTTTAAAATCTCTCTTCTGGGGTCAAAAATGACTATGTACAGATATTCTGTTTAGTCTTTTCATTTACATGACATGCATAATGTCATAGTGGATAGGGAATGAGCCAAGAAGCCAGGAGGACATGAGTTCAAGACATGTCCTTAATTTAGATTGACTATGACCCAAGAAAACAACCAAGCAATGCTCTAAGCAAATTTCTAAGTTTATAGGTTGCAAAAAAGCCGGGGGTGGGTGGAGATCTGCCTTGGTGAAGAGAGTTTCCTTGCCTGGAAATCCCCTATATCAATTAAACCAGACCCCTTCTCATTCTCCATAATTTACATTATTGTAGTCCCTGAGAGCATTGTTTCCATTTTATTTCATTCTGCATCAGTTTATTTAAGCCTTTCCATATTTCTCTGAATTTCTCATGTTCATTTTTATAGCCCAGTAATATGATTATATTCATTTGTTATAACCTCTTTAACATTTCCCAGTCACTGGAGACCCACCCACTTTCTTCCTGGTGTATTGTTATCACAAAAAATGCTGCTAAAAATAGTTAGAAATGTTATCTCAGAACTATTTGCTAATTTGAAAAATATCTCATATAGTTGTTAATAGCTTAAAATAATTTAAAAGTTGTTCCTATCCTTATCTATTGGAAAATAAACAAAACTTTAAAAACAACTTGAATCTTTAAAAAATATCAATCTGAATGATTGCACAAAGCTTATAGGTTTTTAGGAGTAGGCTAGTTAAAAAAAAAAACAATACCTTTTTTATAAGAAGGATTCTTCTTTCTTTTTTGGACTTCCACCATTTATTAAGAGATAGTAGAAAATTGCAAGCAGACTGTGTCTAATGAGGTATCATTAATTGGTTCCATAAAAGCATATCCTTACATGAAATAGTTTTATATAGGGTATATTCAATGCCATAGGACCAGTGTTTTTAAGAAGTGTGTTTATTTAGAGATGATATTGGCTGGCTCCTAGGTGGGATAGTTAACCTTTTGCAGTAAAGAGAATATTAGACTTGAGGGCTACAAGACTTTGGGTTGAATTCTAGGTCAGATTCTTTATGTATAACATTGGGTAAATTACTGAAACTTTAATTTTCTCATTTATAAAACAATGATAATCAAGATATCTCTTCTATCTCAAAAGTTCTGTGATTTTGGGTGACCCAGGTTAGGAAAGAAGTGAATATGACCTAAGGTGGATGGGCTGGGACTGAGAGCGATTGAGCTAGAATCTCTAGGTAGCAGTATCCTGAAATGGAAGAGGTAAAGCAGAAGGGTTACTTAAATGAAAAGGATTTAAAAATTCAACAGAATAAGGATTGGCAGGAGTAAAATAGCTGGCAAATACCATGGACTCATATAAACAAATTCTTTCCAGATATATTTTTATAATTATTAGATAACATCATTGAGAAACTATAGGGTTTAGGGGAAAACCTCTGTGAGTATTTTGTGCACTGAAACAGTGACCCCACCTCCCTTCAATATGAGCCTTGATGGCTATTTTACGTATTTCTGTATGTCTTTTTAATTTCATTTTTTAAAGCTCCAAACTTTTTGATATGTGAAACCAGCTTTGCTTGTCAAAGTGATAAGCCACGGTTTCTTCCCTACCCCCTCCCCTTTTGCCCCTGAGAATTCAATAGAAAGGACGTTCTGTCACTCAGTTTCCAGAGCCCCACTCTGCTGGACCACTGAGATGGAAAGCCTAGCCCAGGGGATTCTGGGTGGCTTGATTATGCTTCAGATGGGATTAAAAAGGACATACTGGCTGCACAAATACAATTAGTAAGGTACCCAGTGGGTTTCCTGTTCTCTCTCCTGCCATAATGTGTTTTTATTTGCCAAAGAAGCTGCTGGTTCTGGACCAGTTTTCTTTCCTGGATCAAAAAAGAAGGTAGACTTGGCATACAATTGGGGTATTTCTCTTGTATGTATCATGTGTTCCTACCAGTTCTCCAGGCACATACATGATTAAAAACAGTAATAGAAATAAACCAAGTCAAAAATTGTGATTCCTCAATATTTCCTTTCCTTTAAAGAGTAGTATAAATTAATATTCCTCTCAACCCTCAACACCCTTACACACATATACACACGTACGTACACACACACACACACACACACACACACACATCATGAATAGACATAATAGTTCAGAAAAGAACTCTTCACTGAGGTCTCAGGAAGACATTAAGGAACTTTGCTAAAGACTCCTAAAACATCTCTAATTCTCCATGCCGTCTCCTCACATTATCTTATATTACTCATCTAAGGATAATAGATTTAGAATTGGAAGAAACCTTGAAGCTGTCCAGTCCTATTCCTTATAAATGAGGAAGCTGAGGTTCAAAGAAGTACAGACATATGTCATAGCTGTCACACAAGTCATAATACCAGGCAGGAGTTGAACTTAGCAACTGGAACTCCAGATGGAGTATTTTATCCATTGTACCATTTAATGACACATCATATTTCTCCCAATAGAGTTTTGTTATTATGTTAAATCATTTCAGTCAAATTTTCTGGCAAAAAAACTTGTCGATGATACCTCATCAGATCCCCACTGTACTTTTTCCCTTGACTTCTTTCCTGACTAAGTATAGAAAATTAAAATAGAGAAGGGGGGGGAAGCTTTTGGCCATATAATTGATTTTGGTTACGGAATGTGGTCCTTATAGATACAGACTACAGCAAAAATTGGAGTCTTAGTTTTAGCACTAGAAACGATAGCTGGGCAGCACCATGGCGCACAGAGCATTGGACCTGGAATCAAGAAAAATCTGGATTCCAATATGGTATCAGACATTAACTAGCTATATGATCATGGAGTTATTTAATCTCTATCTGCCTGTTTTCTCCATTGTAAAATGGAGACAATAATAGTAGTTTCCTCCTAAGGTTGTTGCTAGAATCAAATGAGATAATATTTGTAAAGTGCTTAGGATAGTGCCTGGCATGTAGTAAGTGCTCAAGAAATGTTTGTTTTCTTCTTTCCTACCTATAAGGCATGTTTAGATCAATCCTTTCACTTTACAAATGAAAAAACTGAGACCCATAGTAGTTAAATGAGTTCCCTCTAAGGTCACACAGGGATTGGTAGGAGCAATAGTTAAAGCCAGGTTCCCTCCTTCCAAAGCTAGCTCCTGCTCTACCAGCCTTAAAACTTTTTTTGTTTGCCATTTGAGTTGACATGGGTAAATTACTTTCAACTCTGGCATTCTCTATACCTCTCCCTAAAGCCATGCTTATTACCAAGAATTACACTTAGCTACACTTGAAAAATGGAGTGGAACTGGTGACCTTTGTTCTGAAAAAGGGACAGATAGGTGATATGGTAGATAGACCAGAAAGTCTGCCTCTGATACTTGCTAGTTGTGTGATTCTGAGCAAGTCATTTAACCTCTACCTGCCTCAGTTTCTTTATCTACAAAAATATGAATAAAAATAACACTTACCAGCTATAGTTTTTATAAAGATAAGATGATATTACATCCATATGTATATAATAATTTGTAAATCTTATCATACTGGATACTATTATTATTATTAAAAATTTATAGTGAAACAAATATAATTCAGTGATTTTTTTGAAGCAGTTGGAGTTAAGGGACTTGCCCAGTGCTACATGGTTAGTAACTGATCTGAGGCTGGATTTGAATTCCCATCCTCTAGCCTCCAGAATCAGTGTTCTATCCATCAATGACTTTTTTGCATTATATAGTGTGAACCAAGAACCTAGTGTGTTGATTTCTAATTTAGTTGATTTTTATTTGGGAAAATAGCTATGTCTGTTTTCCCACATCTCTCTTTCTCTCTCTGTCACTGCCTCTGTGTATGTCTTTGTCTCTCTGTGTGTCTCTCTCTGCCTCTGTCTCTGTGTCTCTGTCTCTGTCTCTCTTCATCTCTGTCTCTGTGTTTCTCTTCCGCCTACCCTCCCCACCTATCTCTCCCTTTCCCTCTCTTTCCCTTTCCTTCACCCTCTCCCTCTCTCCCTCTCCCCCCACCAAAATTGAAATCCTAGGGGAAAAAAATCAAACCTTTTCCCTCAGCTTTGAAACTTTAGTTGCTTTGTTTTCAATATAATATCCCACTTTGGTTTTGACTTGACAGGTATACAAGACAGACAAACTGAGAGCTGTGTTCCCTACCCCTAGCCTATCTATTGAATGTGATCCATGAAAACAATCCTCCTTTCATATATATCTGTTATCTTATTGGCCTTTTTCACTGGTTACTGTTGACCCTAACATGCAACTTTCAGACTGAGGTTAGCAATAACCAATGATAAGGAGTGAATAGCATATGTAAAAGAAGGTTGAGATTATTTGCCATTTTATATCTTAGTCGACATGTAATTTTTTAAATAGTTTTTTATTTACAAGTGATATGCATGGGTAATTTTACAGCATTGACAATTGCCAAACCTTTTGTTCCAATTTTTCCCCTCCTTCCCTCCACCCCCTCCCCTAGATGGCAGGATGACCAATACATGTTAAATATATTAGTGTATAAATTAAATATAAAATAAGTATACGTCAATATGTAACTTTTTAAAAATTTATATACTAAACTCTAGGGTAAGTCTATACAATATTAGAAGAAGAGAAGATTGGCAATTAGTGCTATTTATCTGATAATCTATGTGGAAGGCTATAAAGATTGTTTTTGTGCCAAAATGTCCCAATAATTTACAATTCCTCCACTTATCTATTATATTAATATAATATAACTGGAGGTACTTTGGAGAAGGGGGTAAGTTTATCAGACCACATCTCATCTTTTTTACTTGGAAAAGCTAGGGAAAATATTATATATATATACAAATGTGTATGTTGTTGTTGTTGTGGTTTGTCATTCCTTCTCCAAGAAGACCATGACATCAGGGAGGTGATGCCATGACATGCAATTGAATTGGATTTAAATGAGGGAAGGCTGTGCAAAGTCAGCTAGGTAGCACAGTGAATAGAATACAGGTCCTAGAATCAGAAAGACTAATCTCTATGAGTTCAAATCGGGCTTCAGCCATAGTAGCTGTGTGGCCTTTTTGCAAGTCACTTAATACTGTCTGCCTTATTATCCTCATCTGTAAAGTGAGCTGGAGAAAGAAACAGGAAATCCCTTCAGTGAAGAAAACTCCAAATGAGATCATGAAAATTCACACATGACTCAAGCCAACTGAAAAACACACATACATATATTTTTTAAAATATCCACTTATAAATATATCGTTCTTGTTATACATATGGATATATATATATATAGTTATATGTATTTCATATAAATTTTAACCATCAAAAACTCTGGTTGCTCAAGATGCTGCCAGGAAGCCTTCTGACTCAGTCCTTTAATAAATTGTGACCTTTGCTAAGGAAAATAAATGATGCTGTTCAGAAAGTGAATCAGGCTTCCCTCAGGTTATTGAGGC
This sequence comes from Sarcophilus harrisii, assembly GCF_902635505.1. Classification (NCBI taxonomy): domain Eukaryota; kingdom Metazoa; phylum Chordata; class Mammalia; order Dasyuromorphia; family Dasyuridae; genus Sarcophilus; species Sarcophilus harrisii. The sequence continues at coordinate 208,950,877 of NC_045430.1, read as the reverse complement.
CTGAGCCCTGTGATAGTCTTTACCTTTCAGTACTCAACTTCACTCTCCCGTGCTTTCTAATAGAGCAAACCCATTAAGTTGTCCCCATTGTAATTTAGATCACAGAAGAGACTTCTACAGATTCTTTCAGGTTAAAATAACTGGTATAAAGAGAGTAGGCAAAATTATTCCACTGTAGCTACGTGCTTAATTATATGGAATCCTGCATAAATTGTCAAGTGCAAAGAATTATTCTGATAAATTAAAATACTAATTAAATAGGCTATTGCAGAATTTTGAGAACATTATAGGGTTCCGCTTCTTCAGGTAATTTGCATATCCTTCATCTAGTGAATTTAATTTTAAAGGACTTCTTTTTTGTGTGTTTGGAAACCCTTTTTGTCTCCCATGAAGATAAAAATGGGCTTTGTGCGTTGTTCCTTGCTTTATTAAAGCAGCCTTTACTGGTATGTCTCCACATTGAGGTTTGTCAGCCCTCTGTTATAAATGCCAATTTGGAAAGTTGAAAAATTGGTCCTAAATATTAAATTGGAACCAAAGTTTGCATGTTGAACCCCTAGATGAAATTATGTCTTTTCCCTTCATATTTCTAAGAAGCTGTGAATGTGACCTTAGGTAGTTCACAGTGAAAAAGAATGGGAATGCTTATCATATTTAGATATATCACCTAAACTTTGGAAAGCCAATTTCAATTTGGAAACAGAGAAATTAAAGGTATTGTCTTGTGAATCAAAATTCGTTTTTTTTTTAAAGGAGTATGGTTTTAGAGAAAGTGAGGTCCTTTTTTAAATGAGGTCCTGTACCTTTGGTGAATAATCTCTTTGAAGAAAAAGCAGAGATACTTAAAAGAAATAAATGTGACTACACAGGGAACTCTCTGGTGCTGTAATATTTAAAATTAATCTATACAAAGTAGAAAAGGGAAGGCATATAGTCAAGGAAGAATATAAAATAGTATGAACTTGTGAGAGTTCAAAATTGGCTGAAACTTACAAATAATACTTTTTTAAAACCTACTTTTTGTTGTTATATTTTAAAAACAGGAGTAATAGGCATTAGAATTGTTTCTTGTAAGAGTCTCATTCATTTATTCATTCATTATGCATTAAAGTTGAAAGATTGAAACAGGTATTTAGAGCATTATCTTGAATCCTGTTCAAACTAGTTATGTGACTTAGTTTCTCTTGAGTAACATTTTTCTCAATCATAAATTGGAGATAATAATATTTATTGTACCTATCTACCAAGGCAGTCATAAAAATTAAATTTTATAGGGCATGTAAACTTTGTAAATTTGAAATCACAGTTTAAGTCTTAGTAGTAGTTGTCATTGTTATTAATTTGTTCAGCAAATAATCTAAGTTTTGCTTACAGAGTGATTTTTGTAATCTACAATTATAACTATATCCCTCCTCTCTTTAAAAATCTTCTGCTATTCCCCTGTTTTTTTCTATAAAATAAAGGCTCCTTGGTCATGTTCAAGGCCTCCCACAGCTTGTGCTGACCTTATTTTTCTAGCCTTATAGTGTGCTATTCTTCTTGGGGCTCTTTACCCAAGAGTCAAACCAGAGTCCTTGATGATCCTTCATTTTGTACTTTCTGATTCAGCCTTGGTACCTTTGTTCTCATTCAACTTCATCTCTACAAATGTGTCTTCCTTTATCTGAAATTGTTGAAATTCTTTCCTAATTTGAAGATAAAAACTTAGATGCCACTATTCTTGAAAAGTCTTTCATTCCTCTCATTCTTCTTTTTTTAATCTCTTTTGCTATAATGGATGGTTCTTTCTTATTTACTAATGAAAAACTTTGTAACATAATTATTTGCCTATTTACCTTATTCCCTCCAACTAGATTGTAAGCTCCTTGAAAGCAGACACTGTATCTTGGTTCATCTTTGCATCCCTAATGCCTAATAATAGAAATGATTAACATTTGACATAAAGAATTAATGTTAACAAAGCACTATATATATATATATATAGATGCTATATTTAGCTATATATATAGTGATGCTCATTTAATGAACAATTATGTGTCAGGCATCCTACTAAGTACTAGTGATACAAATACAAGCAAGAAAGTTCTTTCCCTTAAATACAAGACATAAAAGGGACCAAAAAAAAAGGGGGAAGTGGAAGAGAAGGTAGGAATGAAGGAATCTAGTGAAAGAGGAATTGACAGGACATGATTTGAAATCCAAAGACAATGCCAAAAGGCAAATCAAGGCAGGCCCCCCCATACCTTTCCACAAAATGAAGGCTCCAGGAAGAACTCACCAAATGGGAGGAGTGTGAGTCTTGCAGAGGGATTCTCCATAAGTAGGATCCAGGGTGGTAGGCAGTTGACAATAATGATAAAAATAACAGCTTATATTTATAGGGTACTTTAAAGTTCAAAAAGCATTTTTGTATCAGCCAGTTTAATTTTAAAAGATAGTATTCAATAACAGATAAATTCAATAAGTAGGATTCTAAAATGAGTCCCAGGTCTCAGCTTATCTAATCCAAAGAAGGCTGATGCCATTAAGGCAAAACAGGAAGTGAGAAAGAAGAGATAGCTTTTCAGGGATGGTGCCATATTAGTTTGGGATCTGTTTAACTGATCATGTTAGTGGGATATCCAGATATAAATGTCATATGATAAATATAACAACAACTAGCACTTATGTGGTGCTTTAAACTGTTCCAAATCCTTTGTGTGTGTGTGTGTGTGTGTGTGTGTGTGTGTGTGTATCTCCTGACATTTTGACCTGAATATCCCACTGGCACATTAAGTTAGATATATCCAAACCTAATACTACATCATCTGTGCAAGAGTAGCTCTTCTTTCTGACTTCTTGTTTTGTCTAATGGGACCTGGTTTTCTAGGCTCAGACTCCTTCTGCTCCATATCAAATTATCTGTCAAGTCTTACTAATTGTCCTTAAATACCATCTCTTAAAACTAAATGATTGATACAAAACTACCATTAAGTTTAAAATGTCCTATAATTGTAAGCAGTTATTTTTATCATCATCAACAACCTTCCACCCCAGAGCCCACTTACTAAGAATCCCTCTCCAAGGAGGATTCCTATTTGTTCCTTTTGAAGCCTCCATTTTGTGGAATAGTTCTCAGCAGAACTGGTGATAGCTGTAGGACCAGCTAAGTATCTCACTCCAGATTGTTGTTTCTTTGTTGTTTGTTTTGTGGCTTTTTTTCCTGTAGGTTTTCATTTTTACATTTCTTGCCTACACTAAGCTTTGGTCATTAGTCATCCCTGGATCCTCAGGTAGCATGCATCGTTAAGGGGAAATGGACTCTGGAGAGCACAAAGAAGTTAGGAATAAAACAATAAGCTATTTTGAGTTTAATATAGAGTACAACAAATATTTTTTATCATTTACTGCATGCAAGTACAACTGCACCATGCTAAGCACTGGATAAATTTCAGGTTCTAGGTCTAGATGAACCATATTTCAGTTAGTCTGAAGTCAAATCTCAGGAAGAAGAAGCAGAGAGACAGACAGAAAAAAAGAGTGTGTGTGAGTGAATGAGTTTGGGCCTTAATGAAACTAATTTCATAGGTTTAAGAGGTCCCTAAGATTTGACCCAAGTATTGCTTAGATTCATGAGTATACATAAATGGTGGTGATGGAAATGAACAGTAATTAGTGAATCCATCAGTCAACAGGTGATGGACTATCTCTGTAAATTATTGTTATATAATCATTGCTAAATTTACCATTTTTTCTTAAGAGTTTGGAAGAATGAGTGTGTCAATAAATTCTAAGTTCTAAACCTACTATGTTAGAACCTACTATGTTAAAGGTTCTATGCTAGAACCTCTCATGAAAGCAGTACCAGTTGATAGCTAGTAATAATACCTAACATTTATATAGTACCTACTATGTGACAGACATTGTGCTAAACATTTTACAAATATTAACTTATTTGATCTTCTCAACACATCTGGGAGATAGTTGCTATTATTATCCCCATTTTTGTAGATAAGGAAACTGAGGCAGACAAAGTATAAGTGACTTGCTCAGGGTCACATAGCTAATAAGTGTCTAAAGTCAATTTGAATCCATAAAGTGAGTCCTAGTTGGGAAGACAGGGCTAATACAAAATGCAATCATAATACAGCAAATAAATTGTCTTAAATTCTTAGGATAATTCTGTGGGAATATAGAGAAGGAAGAAATCAGTGTGAATGGGATTTTTCATTTACTTTATTCAAAGCCTGTATGCAGTGTCCCAAAAGTCATAGTACAATTTTAAGCTTTTGAGGCAGCCTGTATTCCTTTGAAGTTCAGAATAAATACTAGCTCAGGAGGTTGAACTGGACCTTAAAGGATCAGCAGAATTTGTCTAGGTGGGAAAAAAGAGAGGATCCTTCTAACTCTTTTGAAAAGTCTGTTGCATGTAAGAGGACTGTACAGATCTGCATACATATATTGTATCTAGAATATACTATAACATATTTAACATGTGTAAGACTGCCTGCCATCTAGGAGAGGGGGTAGAGGGAGGGAAGGGAAAAGTCAGAGCAGAAGTGAATGCAAGGGATAATGTTGTAAAAAATTACCCTGGCATATGTTCTGGTCAATAAAAAGGTGTAATTTAAAAAAAAAAAAGAAAAAAAAAAAGAAAAGAAAAGTCTGTTGCACATACTTGTATATACTTGTATAACTACCCTGGAAATTCATTTCATTCTAATATTGCCAACTGTTCTATAAGAAAGTTCAAAGGGAAACCAGTTACTGAGATATTTAATGAGGCTTCCATCCTCAATGCCAGCTCACATGAAAACCTTGGTCCTGAGCACATTAGTTTTTAGTTTGTTCTGGCTTTAGATTCACTAGATCCCATTTCTTTGTTATACCTCCTAAAAAGAGAAAATTTGGGTGGAATGACAAAAATCACATGGTCAGTGAAATCATGCATTTTCTTACTCTAATAGAATGTAAGGTCCACAAGGGCAAAGGATGTTACAGTTTTTATCTTTATATCTTTAGTGCCTAGAAGGATGCTTGACACATAGTAGATAGTTTTTAAATACTTGATTGATTAATTTCCTGATTTCATACTCAATAATTATATTTCAGGAAAAAGAATGCTCCAAACTGTAGTTTTCAGAATAAGTGTATTTTTCATTATAATCAGTAGATTGGCATTGAAAATTACAACTCACAAGGAAGCTTGACTTAGCTTTTTATTTGTTTATACTCAGTCTATAATAGCTTTCTTTGTCCCTTCTTTCTCCATTATTAACTACCCTTGGTATTCTGACCAATTTAAATAAAAATTCATTGGGTATACATACAGACTGATCTAAAGAGGAGGTTGATTTAGTGGATAAAAAGCTGGTTTCTAAAATAGGAAAACTATTCAAGTCCTATTTTTGACTCCTTCTGGCAAAGGATCCTGGACAATTATTTTCTAGGAATTCTCTAAGACTGCAAGGTGCAAAGAAGGTATCAACTTAGAGGGAGTTCCCTTACTTAGGAGTTTACTATACCAATTTTAGTTTAATCCTTCTCCCTCTAGATGGAAATACAATGGAGATTGCCTACTCAGCTCTCAGAGAGCCCAATGAACATCTTATTGAGAAGCATATTGGTTGAAATTGACATCAAACATTGTTATTGTGCCAGGAACTGTGTTAAGCGCTGAAATATAAAGAAAGGGGGAAAAAGTCTTGTTTTCAAGGAATTCACAATATAATGGAGGAGAAAACATGGAAATGATTACAAACAAAGAAGACACATACAATATTAGATGGAAATAAATTAAGAGGGAAGGTACCAGCTTTAATGTAGATCAAGAAAAGCTTGTTGCAGAAAGGAATGTTTAAACTAGGTCCTAAAGGGAATCAGAAAAACCAGCAAACTGAGGTAAGGAGGCAGAGCATTCCAGATATGAGGGAGAAACAGGGAAAATTCAAAGTTGAAGATGTAGTCTTGTCCCCAGGAAGTAGTAAGAAGACTGGTGTCACTGGCTTGAAGAGATTGTAAAGGGATGTAAGGTATAGGAAGACTGGAAAGGTAAGAAGGGGGCAGGTTATGAAGGACTTTGAAAACAAAAAGAGGATTTTGTCTTTGATCCTGGGTGTAATGGGGAGTTAATTAAATGATGGGCAAGGGGATATGAACATGGTAAGCCTTGTACTTAAAGAACATCAATTTGACAGCTGACTAGAGAATAGACTGTGGTGAGGAGAGACTTAAGGTTGGGAGATCAACTGACAGGTTATTGTACTACTTAAAAAGTTAGAAGTGCACAATTTGTTGTACAAGCTGCCTTTTTTTTCGTTTCTAGGCCTATGGTCTGGTTGCTCTTAGTAATAACAAGGAAAAATGTTTAAAATCTTTTTATATGCCTTATAAGCCTAAACCTAATTGTAAAAGTTTATCAACGATTATCTTTAAAAGTAACCTGCTACTCAGGAAAATGTTATCTTTTGTTAATGGGAACTCCATTTAAAAAAAATAATTACTTTATAAATTGCCATTAAAAATTCTCTTGCTATTCAGGGTTTACTTCATTGTATCACCCTCACCATATCCCAATTAAATGTCCTTATTGAGATTTTCATATTGCCTTTGCTCTCACCCAGATTGTTTCTTGTCTGCTTCAGCTTTTTTGCAGTATATATAATTACCTATATGTAAAAATAATGTTCATTCATTTGAAGGAGAAAACTTTCTATAAGACAATGAAAAGACCCTAAAGGTAGAGATGGCAGGCTATAACAGGAGCTCATTTGTATCATGCTCAAAGATATAATTTCATTACCCAAGATTAACGTAGGTGTATTACACTGTGAGGTGAAAGTAATTGCTATTTTCTTGCTTTCCCTTTCTCTATTCATCACAATTCCAATGCATTCTTCATTCACAGAGTTTTCAATGCAATCTTTTTTCCCCTGGGTTCTCATTTCCAAAATGACAGGAGCTTTGTCCAGTGGAATATTTCTTCAGAATCATAAGTGAAGGTCAATTGTTTTTGACACAACTTCCTTTGGACTGAAGTGGGGGCAGGCAGGTTTTTGGTATTAGTGTTAGGATTCCCCAGTTTGCATTTACATCCACTAATTGTTTCCAAACCTCATTTCTCTTGGAATGATTATTGAGTGTAATTCATTCCCTGAAAGTCTTCCTCATTTTAAATCAGGACCCAATTTGGATGAATCCTTTATTGGCTCTAAATTATTCTAGTGCGTTTCTTCTAGGAGTATGGGTAAGAGAGGATAAAAGAGTGAGGAACATAATGAAATGAATAAATACATTTCGTTTTTCCTTTCTAGTTGGGCTTATTATAAAAGACTAATGCCACAGTCAATTTTGTTGCTGTTCATGAAAGCTGGCTCATTGATGAATAAGGATATCAGCAGTAAATTTATTGAATTTTTCAACAGGAAAAAAATAACCTAAAGGTTAGGTGTATCTTGAGCACTGAATACTCACCAAGCTGACAACTGTGCTTCTCAATTTTTCCCAACAGCTGACAACAAAGACGAGCTTGAAAAAGCCTCAGGACTGAAAATTCTTCGAACAGGAATTGGATCGGTAAGTGATTATAAGGCAAGAGTGTTGTTCAAAATGTCAATGAAAATGTTTGCCAAGTTTTTCCATGAAAATACAGTTGCTCAGACTCAAATAATGTAATCACATTGACCTTGGAATGATGGCATGATCATTAAGGATATTTGCATACAAAACTATTATCGTCATGTCAAAAGTACCACCCAGTTATGTCATAGATAGCAATTGCCACACCCAAACACATTGGATTTGGGATGATGTTTTTGAAAACTTGCCAAATTAGCATCATCATACTTCTCTAAGGAAAATCACTCAATGATGAAGAAGACCAGTACCTTTAAGATTCACTTTTTTTTTTCTTGGGTTGCTTCACAGAGTCACCAGATCTTGAAATTTGGTAGAATACTATTTAATCTATGTTATTTAAATAAATAAACAATCTATAAACAAACAATAAATAAACAAACCAAGGCTAAATGATATTAAAGGTATTCTGTTGGTGAACAAATTGTTCAGACTGCCTTTATAATAACACTTGAAATACCTGAAAAATTCATGAAATATATGGAAAGACATAGTCACACCCATGTTGCTATCATAGAAAGAGACTTGATCAAGCAGTTCAAGGAAGCTCAAGCCCTTGCCTGCTTTGGCCAGTTTTTAATTGGGATTCTAACTTTCTGACTAGGATACTCTTCCAGAAATGCATTTAGTGACCATAAGAATAATGCATGTGACAAGGGGCTAAAACATATGTTCAGAGTGGAATTTTCATTTTTAGCTTTCAAGACTTTTACAATGAAAGATAAACATTAAGAAACAAATTTCTCTTGGTATCCATCTTAGTCTCAGACTGATCTCTTCATAGTCAGCTTTGTCTCATGAATCTGTCATTTACCAGTCACATCTTGGATTGTAGAAATAAGATCTTGTCTAATTGGTTGCTCTCTCTCCCACCCCCAAAGTTAAAAAAAAGGTTTTTATGATTACAAAGTTGTTCACTGTTCAGATACAGCTTTATAGAAAGAGTGCGTTGTACCTTGAAAACATCCATTTTGCAGCTAAACGATGGACAGAATATAGTAAAAGAGTAAAACAAATGACTGATAGAAACTTTTCAAAAAACGCTTGAAGGGGTCTGACAGATACTATTGTTCTTGGTGTTTTCTCAGTGCCTTTCCAACTCAGACTAGATTAATGAAGCATTTGACAGCTGACAACATCCTGCATTTTTTTGCACTGTGCTGTATCTTCAGCAACCAATAAGTGGAAAGGAATAAGCCAAGAGGCAGTGGGGATCCAAATAACTGTCTGTATTACACAGAAGGCACGGTGACCAAAGGGGAAAGGGACCCGAGGAGCTTGGAGGATTAGGGCAAATGATGGAAGTGCTTTGATTTGACTGTCTCTCTTTTTGGTGTAATAGAACTCAAGAAGTATTTTTCACTTTTCTGTTGATTCTGTCCCCTCAACCTTATCAAATGTGATTTTTATATATTTTTGTGCATAGTCATTCCTCCAGGAAGAATAATAGAATTCTGTAACTAAGCCAATTCTCCAATGATTCAGGATCAAATGCAGATGGGTCCAGGTGAAAGCCATTCTGAGTAATCCAATCATGCAGTTGCTTCTCAGGCTGCTCTTTGACTTAGAATATTTGGGCCAAATCAGAGGCTGGGCTACAGTAGAACTGAAAGAATCTTTTGTAGAAGGTCTAGTTCTTTGATTTAAAGGAATTAGAAGAAAAGAGAAGTCGTGTGTAGTACTAAAGCTATCAAGCAAATTTCAAATAGCAGTTACTTAAAATTAAAAAAAAAAATCAAGCCATGAGGTTTGTTCAGTCACTTTTCAGTTGGGTCCAACTTTTCGTGACCGCATTTGGGGTTTTCTTGGCAAATATATTGGAGTGGTTTGCCATTTTCTTCTCCAGTTCATTTTACAGATGAGAAAACTGAGGCAAACAGGGTGAAATGACTTGCCCACATTATATAAGAAGTAAGTTTCTAAGACTAGATTTGAATTTAGGAAGGTGAGTTTTCCTGACTTCAGGCCAGGTATTCTTTCCACTGTACTATTTAGCTACCCCAACCATGAGCTTATTAGATTTTTAAACTGATTCTTACAAAACAGTATTAAGTTCAGGAAAGGGAGTTGATGTATTTGAATTGGTAGTTTTATGCCTAATTATTTAGTTAGCTGCATAAAGTTCTCTTAGCTGGACCAGAAGCTGGGCATACTTTACTTTTGTTTCTTGATAGATTTAATTTCTTACATTTCTGCGGACTAAATAAATGTACTTACTACTTTAAGAATGCTATGTACTTTATGAAACTTTCACATCTCTCTTTTTAAACATCTGATCTATCTTCATCTCCACTAGTACGGCTGTTACTAATAGCAATAACAAGGGCAGCTAGATGCCATAGTAGATAGAATCCCTTTCTTGGGGGGAAAACGAGTTTAAATTCATCCTTAGAAATTTATTAGCTAAGATAACTAGGCAAGTCATCTAATGCTATTTACCTTAGTGTCATCATCTGTAAAATTAGCTGGAGGGAAAAATGGCAAATCATTCCAGTATCTTTGCCAAGAAAACTTGAAATGGGGGCATGAAAAGTAAGACACAACTTAAAAAAACCAAACAACAACAACTACTATTATTACTACTACTGTGGTTAATAGTATTTATATAGTGCTTTAAGGTTTACAAGTCATTCTTCTCTCAGTTAATCTTCTAAACAACTTTAGGAAGTACTATGTTACTCCCCAAATGGGGATGAGGAACCTGAGATTACCCAGGGGCACATAGCTAGTAAGCATTCATTTCTGATTCTTACATCTTGTCCTGTGCCATCTAGTTTCCATGAGGAAAATAATTTAAATTTAATTTGCCCAAGATCACAACTAATTACTAATCCAGAGAACTGGAAATCGGTCTCAAAATTCCTAGTACCAAATAGCAAGATACCTTTAATCTCTATCTTTTTATTAATACTTTGCCAGCCTCACTATTTCATGCATGACAAGGCTATTTTCCTGAATCCATAGATCACTTATAATATGATGGAAATGGGTCTGAAAAGGAGGCTGACTCCTGGGCATGAAGATCACTCTAAATCTGACACAGGCCTCAATCTTATTTGTTTACAGTTTTACCTTGCTTTCTCTAGTGAAATAGAGATTTAAATTGCATATGAGGTTTGTTCTTTCTCATAACATGAGAATCTTTATATCATGGCACCTATATCTTCACCCCATTATTCCTTCTCATAGAATTCATATTTTAGAATGAGAAATGCTTGGCTCCATGTGTATTTTTTCATTTAGCCATTCCACAGAAAATTTGGCCAGAGTCTATAAAATTTACATCCCTAGTATCTTGATATAATTATTGTTCTATAAGAAATGATGAAAAAAAGAAATGGAGTAGTTAGATTTCAGGGGAAAAAAAACATGGAAGGGCTTACATGAACTGATATTGAATGAAGTGAGCAGAACCAGGAAAACATTGTACCCAATAACAGTATTATTGTGTGATGATCAACTATGATAGACTCAGTTTTTCTCAGTAATACAGTGATCGAAGATAATTCAAATAGATTTGTGATGGAAACTGCCATCCACACCCAGAGAAAGAACTATAGAGACTGAATAAAAATTGAAACATACTAAATTTTCCATCTTAATTGCTATTTTTCTTTCTTGTGGTTATTTCCTTTTTTCACATGACTAACATGAAAATGTGTTTAATATGATTGTTTATGTATAATCTAAAAAAAAAGAAGAATGGAAGAAAGAAGAAAAAAAAGGAAGGAAGGACAAGACTTTAGGATCCTCAATGGGAAAGGGATGAAAAAAACTCCTTCATTCCATATGTAGAACAACTTTACATACAACCTCTCCATTTATGAGAGAGCTCCATGCCCATAATACAACCTGTAACAAAGAGGACATCATGGCAAGAACAAGCAAAATGAATTCCTCACACACACTTTCCATGGGGTGTTTCCTGTTGCAGTTCACAAGTCACTCAATGAAACATCCTTGTAGTACAAAGAATTGATTCTCTTTCTGGTCCTCACCTATTTATAAATTGGCTTTGTTATATTGGCTGAGCTATTCCTGGGGGCATCTGCTGTGATGATAAGAGAGGCAAAGGACTGTAGAAAACCCATGGGTGCTAGTTCCATCCCCTTATTAAAATTTTTCCATAAAATGACAATCTCCCCAGTTTTCCATTCTTCATGATTCCACTTCTGTCTTCCTCCTGGGGCTCTCAGACTTCTTAGCAGAGTCCAGATGTTTTCTTGGTTGATCACATATTTGGAGACTAGTTTTCAGGATCTCCTGTCCTTTTCCAGATGGCACTTTTCCTTGTCATAAGGCAGCTTTTCTATTATCTTTGAAATTCAGTTACAGAATTCTCATATGGGATCTCAAATCTGAACATTTCTTTCTTTCCATAAAGTTTTTCTCTTATATAAGTTTCAAATTAAAGCTTTATATCAAGAAGCATTGAAGAATATGGGGAGGGTGTGTGCGTTTGTGTGTGTGTGTGTGTGTGTGTGTGTGTGTGTGTGTGTGTGTGTGTTAGGGGGATAGGGAAGAAATATGGATAAAAAGGTAACAGGTGGGGAATTTTGGAAAAGTAAATAATCTGTTTTTCCCAAAATCTTATTTGTTTCATTCCTGTATTCTCATTTCTGATTTTTTCATAATTATGACTAAAGAAATAATTCTATTTGATACAAATATCTCTAATAAATTCTAACTGTCGAATATAAAGCAGAGTTTGATTACTGGAAATATAACAGCCTTAATGGAATCTTTCTTGTTAGCTTATGATTCACACATCTAATGACAGATATCTGAATTAAAATATTTTTAAGCCAAGTAGAAATATCTCAAAACAAATTTGAAGTAAATGAATAGATTAAAACACAGACACACATTCCAAATAGATTAGTGATGTTTTGACATATTTCAAAAGCTATGGTTTCTGATATTTGAAAGGTTTCATAATTTTATTCACATTATATAAATCCATGTTTCTACCAAAAGAAACCTGAAAGTCAGTAGGAAGTATTTTTTTAAAAACTTAAAAGGAAAATAAACTAAGAGATTATCACAGAAGCTTATTCCTGATGCCCTAAATGTTTTTCTAACGTAAAACCTTCTTTTCTAATTGTACTAGATTATTCCAGATTAGGAAATCCCTTCCAATAATTCTAGTGCAAAGGCAATTTAAAGAATTGTTTAAAATCGTGTCATTAAGTGAATTTCTCAGGGTCATAAAGCCAATTTGTGGCCAGAGTATGATTTGAATCCAGATCATCATGGTTTTGAGGCTGACTATTACTGCACTGCTATTCTTGTAAATTGTTATGGTAGTAAATTAGTAGAGTAGTTTTATAGTAATCCTCCATCACCCTTTCATGGCATACATGCCAAATTAAGCCCACAAAGGATGGTAAGAGGGGCAACTAGAAGCACAGGGGAGAGAGCACAAGCTCTGAAGGCAGGAAGAATTCAAATATATTCTCAGACACTTAGTAGATGTGTGACTTTGGACAAATCACTTAACTGTAATTTCCTGGGTAGAAAAAGATGATATAACCCAGAAACCATATGATGAATGGTTAGATAAGTTGAAGGTGTGATGTGCCTGAAAGACTTGAAAATTATCTTCAAATGTTAAGAAGCTTGTCACATCAAACACATTTCCTAAGAGTACCAGAATCAGTGGTTGAAAGACTTTGACTTAAAATATGCATAAAGCTCTCCAGCAATGGAATCATCTACCTTGAGAGGTAATGAGTCTTCCATTACTGAAAATATTTTAAAAATGGGTCTGAATTATCATTTGTCATAGTTTCTTTAGAAGGTATTGTCTATAAAGCTTCCTTCTAACTCTACAATTTGATTTTCTGGTCTCCATAATGTATAAAAATTCAAAGAAAGAGTAGACAGGCCTTTCAGTGAAAATTTAATTCATAAAATGGAATTGTACAGTGAATAGATTTTAAAACTAGCTTAATTTTACATACAAAAAAATCTATTCAAGTGCTCTGCTCTGTTGAAAAGAATGATGACAGTTTAAACAGTAGTCACTATCAGAAGTCAGTTATTAAGCATAAAAGGAGCTTCACTAGGCAACTTCAGTGGGGTGCATAGAGGCCCTAGCCATTCTTCCTCCTGGGGAAATATTGTCCCTTTGAGAATTGGGGGGGAAATTCAAGTCTTGATAAAGGAGAGCTATAGTAATAAGATATGGAGGTTGGTAAATCTCTATCAAAGAATCAAAATGAATTACTGTTGTCTGATAGCAAGTGAACTTACATTACACCATGAAGTTTGGAACATGGAGTAATAAACCTCTTCCCTTGAAGTATATCTATGTTCCCTGTGAAAAACTGTATACCTCCCCCCTATGTTGACAGACTGTATAAGGGGCCTCATCTCCCTACCATAATGATACCACTGGCCATTTTTCATCTAATGTTGTTAATTGGATCTAAAAAAAGGTAATTTTAGAGGTAATAAATGCCTCAAAAATAGCGTTATAAATGGATAAAAGTTATATGTGTGACTTTACATTTGGGTCTGGTTAAAAAAATGTATTAATGATACAGGATAACTTTGTGAGAGCATTATATGCAAATCAAAGGCACAGAAAGTATTTATTAAGCATTAATATATATCACAAACTATGATTTCTTATTATTTAGTAATATTACTCACATTCAACTCATTATGATCCCATTTGGAGATTTTGGGAAAGGATACAGAAGCAATTTGTCATTTCTTTCTCCAGATCATTTTACAAATGAGGAAACTCAGACAAATAGAATTGAGTGAATTGCTTAGGGTCATGTGGCTAGTAAGTGTCTGAGGACAAATTTGAATTCAGGGCTTCCTGAGCATGGAATCAGGGCTTCTTGACTCCATGCATGGAACTCTATCTACTGAGCTATCTAGCTGCCTAAGAATAGGAATGCAAAGAGCTTATATTCAATTGGAAGAAGACAATACATAAAGAAAGGAAGAGGAGAGATGAAGGTACTCAGTGAGGGGACATTGTAGAGAAAGTAAAGGATATTCAGGATTAACCAAATGAGGAACATGACTAGTCTGGGCCTGTCCCTTAAAATGGAAATTCTGGATGGAATCAGCCAATCAGAAGGAGAGCCTACTAAAATAAAAGAGACTTCCAGTGTGTGAACTCCAGGGATAGAGTAGGCTGGGCCATTGTAGAAAAAGTCCAGGAGAGTCAGGAATATAGACTTAAGTTCACCACTTCTCTATCAAGAGATGAGTACCTTGCTTCTCATTAGTAGAAGATAGCATTCTGAGAGAGAAAACAGTATTCAGAGGGAAGTAGTAACATAAGAGGGACACGTTGATCCAGAAAGTTACTGAAATGATGGAGGGACTACTGTTGAGTCATTTGGCTTAACCTATCCAGGAACAATGGTGAAACTCATTTGATCTGCTCTTCTACCTCTGAAACTAGTGGGCAAGGGAAAGTAGAATAAGATTTCTGATTTAGAATCAATGAAAAAAGTAACATTATGTCCTTGGGTGGCTCAAAGAGATCCAAAGTGTTTTTTTTTTTCTGATACAGGAAAAAAAATTATATTTCTTCTTATTTAAAGAGGCCACAAGGAAAAAATAGTAGGAGAGGGAGAGAAGTAAAAAGAGGAAAAAAGAGGAGAAGTGAGGAAAAGAGGAAGTACACCTTTCTTACATTAGCAATCCCTTTGGTTGACTCAGAGAGGGGGATTTTTGGAAAGAACAAAAGAAAGTACTTTGCAAATCTTAAAGCTTTATCTAAATTCTCGATATTATTGTGACATTAAATAAACTCCTTGCAGATAACAATAATGTTTCATATATCCCTGTGGGTTCTTACAGTAACAAACATAATGCTGGACATTTCATTGATTACTCTTAAACTAGAAGAAAAGCTAATGGAACAATGACAGTAAGCTAGTCTTAATAAGCCCAGAGAGCCAAGCAAAGATCCAAAAGAAGATCCAAAGTGATTTGTAAAGGAATATCCTCATTAGTATGTATGTATGAGATTGGTTTGTTGAAAAAAGTTAACATAAAAATTAAAGCTAATGAAAAATAAGTAAGATACATAAGTAACTTGGGTTCTAATTACTTTCAAGTATCTTCTTTAAATATGTTTATTTGAAGTTGCTTATATTTAACTACTTTACTAGAGAATGCAGTTTATAAATGAGTAGAAATTAATGTTTATAAATCTATAATCATCATTTCAATCTCAAGGAAGGTTTATGTCTTGGAGTTCAAACCACAGAATTAAAACAACTCATTGCCTTTTGGTTGCAGCTTTTATGAATTGCACAAACAGCTCTAGAAGGTAGAAATAAAATATTGGGTAGTAAATCTGCCAGACTAAAGTCATGATGTGATAGTTTAATTACAGAAAGTATCTCCTCTATTCAGACTAAATTCTAGAATTAGATGTTACCTTTAGAGTTAGTCTCAGGCAGTCAGAAACTTTCAATCAGATTTTACCCAATATGTTAAATTTCTGAGAAAACACCAAGACATCTCATTATAAATCTTGTGCATTGGGACAATTAAATTCTGCCATCATAGGTACCTACAAAAGACAAAATTTAAAAAAAAAAATCCTTGAACACAGCAAAATTTGTAAAAATTTAAAGGAAAGAGAGATTGGTGTGCACTAGAATATTTAAAGAAAAGACTTCCTGGAAGAGGAAGATGATTGCTAAAATGAAAATTGGCAAAGAAAAAGATATTTAGAGAAATAAGAACAATATGACTAAAGGTATAGAGGGGGGAGATGAACCATGGCATATTCGTTTGACAGAATGAAGGAGAAGTAAGCTAAAGTCAGTTGAATTAGCATTAGATATTGAAGGGCAAATGGGAAAAATGACTTGAAATAGAAAATTGAGGGATGTTTAAAATATTTTAATTGAGGGTAAGATAATGAAAGTAATGTTCAAAGAATATTTGTTCAATAGCAGAGGCCATTGCTAGAATCCAGAATTAATTGAGAGACTATAAACTCCATAGGCTATTTCATTTTTGTCTTAATACTTCCAGAACATAGCATACATAATGCCTGCCATGTGGTTGACATTTAATAAATTTCTGAATATTGACTGATTAATGAGATGATAGAGCCTTCACCTAGAATAAATTCAGTAGTAATGAGGAAGTTGGGATGAATAGAAGGAACAATCTTTAAAGAAGAGTCTGCAAAAACTTAAAATGCTGAATAGTTAGCCATTGGATTTGAATTCAAGAATAGCAGTACAATTGATAAAAATCATTGAGTATGAGGGATAGAAATTCTTTAGAAGAACTTTTTTGGGGGGAAATTTACCTCTTTAGAACAGCTTCTTTCAATTTCTCTTATCCACTAATTTGTGGGAGATGATACCTTCAGATTTAAATAGCTTGGATTTGAGTCAATGATAAACTAAAAAGAAATGCCCACTAAATAAGATGCAAATTTATAGAGAAGTAGATTTGGGAATCATCAGCGTAGGTATACTTGTGCAGCCCCTATTTCTGGGTATTCCTCCAGTTATCTTCATTTATCTAGGCTTATTCTGAAGAGAAGCTAGAAGCCTCCAAGTTTTCAAGGAACATGTAGCCACCTCTCTCTTTCATAACAAATAATGACCAACATCATCAGAAAAATCAACCCAAAGGAATACCATAATGGGCCATTTTCATGAAATACTTGTTGGATTTCTCAGACTTAAGTTATAAGATTACCTATTTTCCCAGTTACTTACACCAACAACACATTACTGATATTTTAATACATTGAGTGTTTATTACAATTGGCATCCTTTGACTCAGATAATCTCGTTTTTCTCTCAAGTATAAGCAAAATATCAGTCCCAAGAAAAGCCCATTTATTTTTAAGTGTGCCTTATTTGTATTTGAAAAAGGAAAATCGTCATGAGTATTAGAAACCTTTAAGTAATTTTGTTCTTTTTTTTTTCTAGACCCATACTACTTGTAACTAATGTTTTACTTATGCCTATCACCCTTTGGGATATTTGGTGGGGGGAGGTTGAAAGATTAAAAGGTTATTTATATAGGTTTTCTCTTGGTCTGAACTCTCTATAGTGCTGCATTTTGACTTTTGAATGGGAGGTCCACATTTCAGTTTTACATTATAGTACCTTTATTCCAATCCAGATAACTGATTCTCTTCCATTGCATATTTTCCTATTTTCTTATTTCTAGAAATCAAGAAAACAGCAAGAAAAAAATTAACACAAAATATAATTAACTGTACTTGATATGCCCATTCAAATATGGCTTTATTACACCACAGCATCTTTTGAAACAGTGCATAAAGTACAGAGTCCAATGTCACATTGGTTCATGAATGTCTTTACAATAGTCTTCTGTGATTTAAAGGCAACAGAAGTGCCATGTGATGTGGCAGTTGCTATGGCAACAAATTCAATTTTTATTCAGTATCAGAGTAAATAGTCACGTAAAATGAAGTAAGTAATGGCTGCCTTGTGGCTACAACAGCTCATGCATCTCCATACCCCCACCCCACATTTTCAACTGCTTTTTTATATAAATATATGTAATGTATATGTCAGTTATGAAGACAAGGCTTATTGTCTGATTCTGGAATTTATTTGGTATCTCAATATTACATTATCTAAAAGAAAGAAAGAAATACAACTTTTTGCTTGTGTCTCAATGAAGTACAAGTTGTTTCATTTCTTGCAGAAAGTAGGTTGGAGTGATTTTTCAGTCATTTATTATATTCTTTTAAAAGAACTGTACTACATAGTTACTTATTAGAATTCTATAGATTCTGCACTAAAAATGGAGTGAACAGCCTCATAGTTTGGAGCGATTTTTCAGTCATTTATTATATTCTTCTGAAGAAACTGTACTACAGAGTTACTTATTAGAATTCTATCGATTTTGTGCTATCTAAAAATGAAGTGAACAGCCTCAACAGGTAGCCTGTCCCTCCTCACAGTAGGCCTTCAAATGAAAGCTTTGTAAATACTCATAGAGTTTAACGTGGAGATTTGTGATGAGGTATGGATTGATCTAGCTGGTCTTTGAAGTCCTTTCTTACTCTGAGATTCTGTGAAAAATTATTTTCTAAATTAAAAGTTCTAAAAAAAAATTAGTGCTTAGTTTGTTTGATTTTTTGTATTTTTCCACTCATTTTAGTGGAAAAGTTTCAGGAGTCTAAAAAGACCTAATCACTTGTGACTGATACACAAGCTCCTAACTTTTGAGGAACTTAATAGTCAAATTTATAGGAAGAGGGTTTTTAGATTATCTTGGTTATAAGACCAAATGGCTTATTCTTGACTAAAGTATCTTAGTGATTTCAGCTGTCTACTTGAACTCTCAAGGCCATTTCCCCTTTATATTTGGTCATGCTTCCTTTGACATCTAAGATAGTCCTATATCTCTCCATATTCCTGTGACTTTCTCAGCTTGAGATATAGAAGAAAGCCTGTAGTTTGCCTCTTAGCTACAATGCCCTCACTTGACTCTTTAAATTAGACAATCTTTGGGGAAATAATAATGTTAATAATCAAATTTCTCTGGCATTTCAGTATTTGTGGTTGGTAAGTCATGTTTGACTCTTCATGACCCATTTGGAGTTTTCTTGGCAAGGATACTGGAGTGGTTTGCAATTTTCTTCTTCAGGTAATTTCACAAATAAGAAAATTGAGGCAAACAGTTCTAATGATTTGCCCAGGGTCATATAGTAAATGTCTATTTTTGACCAATTTGGTCCAATTTGAACTGAGGTCTTCCTTACTTCAAGGCTTTTTTGATTATGCCATCTCATTGCCCCATTTTTAACATTCATTTAACATTTAACATAAAGGCCCCTTTTTAAAAAAACCATAATCCTTGAGGGAGGTAATATATAAGTATCATTAAACCCATTTTACAGACCCTGAAAATGAGGCCCAGAGAAGTAAAAAGTAATTCTTGTATCTGTTCAGGCAACTTTAAGTATCAGGATCAGGATTTAAATCCAGAGCTCCTGACCTCAATCCTAATATACATACTACTCTGTTCGTCTTCTATTGAGGGCTGCCCAACTCTGACAATAAAGATAACATTGAAATATTCTCTTACAGAGCTTCCCCAACCAGCAGAACAAAATATCCTGTTAGACCCAGGTGATATACCTAATACATTTCCATATCAATCAATGGTACTCTCTTCTTCAAGTTTTGGTTGTTTTTTATTTCATTGAGGGAGGAAGTATTATAACTTATAGGTGAAGAAAATGCTAATAATAGGACTTATCCACTTTAGGATCCTTTTAGGATCTTTACTGATCCTTTTAGAAACTTTACTCTCACTACCCACCTTTTCTACCCTAGTAACCTTAAATCTCTGGAGAAGTAATTAGTATCTTCTTCTACAAATTCATTAATTCAATATTTACTAAATATTTATTTTACCTACAATACTTTGTTTCCTTAAAGTGAGATGAAGGACTATATAGTGCTGTCTTTATATAGTTTACTCAGAAAGCAACAGGGAGTCACTGAAGATTTTTGAGCAGAGAATTAGCATGACATCCATACAGAAGAAAGATTATTATGGCTATTGAATAAAGAGGGAGAGAATCAAGAGAGGAACACTTTTAAGAAGACTATAGTAGTTTACCAGGGGGAAATTAATGAGGACCTGTAGAGATGATGACAATGAAAATAAAGCAATAAATTAATGCAAAAGATGTTTAGAAATATAGAATTGACAGATCTTGATAGCAAGCTAAGAAATTAGCTATAAAGAAAATAAATTTAAAATAATTTGACCATCAAAGAGTTTCCCAAAAGTATGACTGTATTCACCAATGAGTTCTCCAAAGTCACCTCCATAAACCATAGTAGAAACATTAACCTCTATATTTCTTCTTAATCTGGCACTCTAATTAGCTTTGGAGTTGATTTACAGGATTCATATTTACTGTTATGACCAAGGATACCCCCAACCCTCAAGAAAAACATTCTTACTTCCCAACACTATTAAGTTTTAATGAACTATGATCACATATCACATAAGTATGACTTGATTGTACACATGTAATGAAAGAAACCAAGGAGATAAAAATCCAAATGTATTAAAACACCTGACACATGAGTTGCTTATCTGTGGCTTTTCTCAAATTCAAATAGCTCACATTTGTCATTAGACATGTCCCAAACCCCGCAGTTCCAGAAATAGCTTGGTTGCTTACTTTCAGACTTTCTGAACTATTCTCAGAAGGATTGAATAGAAATAGCTAAAGCTGTTCTCCTCCCAGTCAAATCTTTTAGAGGGTCAATGACCAGCCTGTTGAAGGATTCAGGACTGATGGGATATTTTTGCAGCTTTTCTTCAATCACTGCTCCATCCCTAGGAATGGTCTCTGATCTTTCCCTCTGAATGTATTCTTTCATGATGGACTTGGGACTTATTCAACACTAGTAGAATGAAGTTTGGTTCGAGGACAAGTCCTCTTCCTCTGCTAATCTCCCTATTCTTCTTTCATCCTGTCCTTTTCTTTTACTTCTTATAAAGACTATATACTGACCCACTTCTACTTTCCTGACTAGCACTCTCCCATATTATTTCAGGTGGCCATAACTTTGTAGAAGGGTCTTCCAAGTATACTTATTACAGTAACAACTAAGAAAATAATCTCAGTCTAGAACATATTGAAAATACATGAATTTTAAAGTTTTTTTTTTCCCCTATTGATCTAATCCCACATAGTAGTCTACCTACACCAAAGTCAAAATTAGAGAAAGTTACGTGGCTATAACCCCAGGGATCTTAAAAATAGACATAAAGATACATCTGTTCAAAGTAATTATAGCAGTTTCTTTATAGTGGCAAAAAAATTAGAAATTAAAGAGTTGCTCATTAGGGAAATAATTGATCAAATTATAGTCTATGAATGTAATAGAATAATAGTGTGCCTTAAATGATAAAAGAGAAAGTTTCAAAGAATCTTGTAAAGATTTATGTGAACGAATGCCCTGAAGTAGGTAGAACCAGGAGAATAATTCATATATTTAAAATATAAAGACAAAAATTTATGGAAAATTTAAGAACTCTGGTCAATTCAATGAACAACTATGATTCTTTAGTGATGATGGTGACCTTTGCTTTCTACCTCCTGACAGGTGATAGATTCAAATTGCAGAATAAGGCATACATTTTTGGATGTGGATAATGTGGAAATTTGTTTTACTTGACTGCATATTTGTTATGAAAATTTTCTTTTTTCTTTTAATTTGTAGGGAGAGGACAAATTAAATATTTCTTAATTAAAAGCAAAATTAAAAGCTGTTTTTTTTAAAAGATGAGATATCTTCTCAGCTCAAGCTAAGCTATCCAGTTTTTCTTCATAGCTTTCATGAAACTTCTCCAGAAAAGTAAATAAACAGTGTCACTAGATAATAATGCCTTATTTTTTCATAGCACTCTTGACTTTTTCAAAATGCTTTCACAGTCATTAGCTAATTTTTTTCCTCAGGACAGAGGGAAAAGTAGAATTTAGTAGGGTAGGCATTAGCTCCATCTAACAGATGAGAAATGGATATACAGAAATGTCAGTGATTTGGATAAAATAACCTAGCTAGCTGATGCTACCTTTCAGCCTAGAATCCAAAACTTTTGATTCTCAATTCCATGTCCCTTTCACCAGACTAGAAGTTCTTTACCTGGATTTGAAATTTGATTTTTTTCTTTTTATATGTAGAGATAGATAGATAGACAGACGGACAGACGGACAGACAGACAGATGGATGGGTGGATATAGATATAGGTACAATTATTTCAATATAATTAGTTTTCTTTAGAATCTTCTCTATTTTCTTTTGTTTTATAAATTAAAGAATATTATTCTGAGAAAGGGTCTATAGATTTTATCAGATTGCCAAGGGAGTCTATAATACAAAACAAGCCTAAAATCCTTGTAGTAGATCACCCTTTTTCTTATCCTCCAAAGAACTAGGTCATGTTTCACTTTTCATTATCCTCCAGGCTGCTGTCCAAAAAGATTATCCATTTAACTTTCCAACCATCTCATAAATTCTATCCTTTCTTCTCCCTCATCATAATCCTTATCATCATCCCTTGACTTTATTCTTCTACCTTTTCATTACTAGACTCCCTTTCTCTAGTATCACTGCTTTAGTTAATTCACTGAAATGAGGCCTTCCTGCCTATATCATTTCTTGAAACCCTAAACACTGTGCTATTTATTCCCTTGAGTATGCAGCCACCCTTATCTCTACTCCAGTTTTTTTTTTCCAAGTCCATCAGTGAATAAATAGGACACATCCATAACTTTACCCAGTAGCCTCCTGTCCCTAAGCAAACACGAAGCTCTTTTTATGAACTTTCATTTCTACAAAATTCAGTAAACCCAGAAAAATAAAAAATTATGAATACTGGGAAATTAAACTCACAAAATCATATATTTAAGACTGGGAAAGACCTTAAAGGTTTCCTAATTTAACCTTCTCCTTTTGAAGATGAGATAGAGAAGTTAAGTGATCTCCCTAATTCTCCAGGTGACAGAGGCAGGATTGAAAACTATAAGGCTTATTCTTTGGGAAGCCATGGTATAGTGTATTCAGTGCATGGAGCTGAATCTTGCATCAGACACTTTGTGACTCTGCAAGTCAGTTTTCATTCTCAACCTCAATGCCTTTCTCTTAAAATATGGATAATAATAGCACCCAAATCACCAGATTATTGTAAGAATTAAAAGAGGTAGTATATGTAAATCTTAAAAGTGCTATATTAGTCACTATTATTATTGCCCATATTTAATATGGTGTGATGGCTCAACTAATCATTTTATGACATGTTCCTCCCATAGTTTTGGTTCTTTTTCTCTAAATGTTCTCCAGCTTGTCATGGACACAATGGACACAACAGTTGAATGTGTACAGAAATACTTTCCTCACATCAGTGCAAGGTAATACATATATTATTAGCTCCATCAAACAAATGGAGAAGCTGACACTCAGGAAATTCAATACCTTCTTTAGGTCATGCAACTGGTTAAGTGCCAGAACCCCAGACACAAACACAGATTTCCTGATTCTGAATCCAATAGTTTCCTTGACCATTCACTAACTCATCATGTATAAAGTTGTATAGTCATTATCTCCTCGTGTATTATGCACAAGCTTAAGTGAGATTCATTCACCTTTCAAAGAAAACGCATGACTGGACTTTAGCAGGAAAATCATCTTGGGTCATTCTTTGTAAATTAATAATTCTCAGAACTCCCATCTTATGAAGGGGAACTGTTCTAAAGAGAGAAACGTAGAGATGACACAGTTAATGAACCCAGTCAAGATTAAAAATTATGTGCCAATCAGCTAGAAGTTAGTATTGATCAGAACACCCAAACACTGAAATAAGGGATATCTTATAAACTAGACAATAAGCATGAGGAAATTAAAAAGAAAAAAATTACTAGTACTTGCTGTTTTTTAATGCCTGAATTCTATGATATTTCTTGTTTTGAATATTCTGTACTTTGCTATTTTCAGTTGAGATTGATATATGCTTTTCTGCCTAGAGGGTGGAGAATTTGAAATATTTTTTTTAATATCAACTTAACTAATTCATATTTCATCCTCAAATTATCCTGTTTTTGTCACTGAGATATTTGACAGCTCAGCCCCTTTAATAGTGTCTCTCACCAGCCACACCTATGAGATATACCAACGCCTGGTGTCTCCACTTAATGTATAATAATTTGAGAAAGAATTATAAATTAAATTAATGAGCTACTTTTTTTCCTGTCTACATTAGAATGGGAAATAGAATTTCCCTAGGTGATGCAAATGGGGAAACAGGCTAGAATATATTTTATTATAAGTCATGAAATTCCTACTTGCAAGAAAATGTCTTGAGACACAAGTGGAAATCTCAATCCTTCTAGTTTCAGGATGAAGTTGCTACCCAGTGAGATAGACAAGGATTCATAAAGCCTGGAATTGTCTGTTTTAATGAGAAATCAGCAGCATCTAGAGCCCATAGATAAAGATTTTGACAGGAGCCTGAGTTTGGGTCCCTAAATACAGGTCCTGAGACATAAAGGTACCATGATATCAGTGGTAAGTTGCCCTTTAGCTGTATGGGACAGTGTAGTTAAGTATATTAGATCTGGAGTCAGAGAACTCAAAACTGCCACTTAATATCCGGGTAATCTTGGGTAACTCATTTCATCTCTGATCCTCAGTTTTCTCATCGATAAATTGAGAGTTTTGAACTAGATCAAGAGGGCATAGATTTTTTTTGTTGTTGTTGTTCAGTAAATCTTCCTATGTGTCTTATTCATTAGCAAAGGAGATAAATTTTGGAGTTTGCCATGCATATGCAAATAAGAAATCAAATAAATTCGTTCATTTTTTTCATTAAAAAACTTTATTTAGAACATTAAAATATACTTAGTATCATAAAGTCATTCTCCGATCCACAAATTATTTTCACTAATGCTACTACCTTTGGAATATTTCAATAGGATAATTAGCAATTATTATGAATGTAAATTAATAATAACATATTCCCATATACCCTTGAGAAGCTTCTCATAGCCCCAGGATTTACATGCACCAAGGTTGAGAACTCCTGAATGGGATTATCTCCTTTTCAGCTATGAAGCTATTACCAATTACAAGTGCCTTCCTTTGGAGACTTGCCCCTCCTTCCCCTTCAAACCAAGGATTTCTAAAGTTGGCCAACTTGTATTCCTGTCATTAAGCTTGTTTTGACAATAAAATTGTGGAGTCTGGGCAGACAATATTAATGTTAGGATATGGCTTTAGCTGCACATAGAAAGAAGGGATGGAAAGGGTTTGACTGAGCACAGGTGACCCTCTGACCTCTGATGGATTCTGCATTTAGACCTAAGCCCTGACCTTTGAGGTTTATTATTTTAGCATTTAGGTTGGACTCTCTATTGGTATGACATTTTTACAGTCATTTGTTAGCTAATCCTCAAAGCATCCTTGGGAGAGAGGTCAGCATATCTTTCCCCTTTACCAAATGAAGTGACTGAAAGACAGAAATGGGCTAAGGTAATTGCCCCAAGCTCCACAGCTAGTCCAAGGGCTGACACTGAGTTCCCAGACCTGAATAAAGTCCCCAATGGCCTGGTATCTCTTGAGTTAATTTAGATTTGCAAAATTTCACCTTTCTTTCTGTGAAACAAGAGACTGAAAAGGCACTTAAAAGACTAAGGAGGCTTCTATGTATCCAGTCCTTTCTTCATTATAATTGTTATAGGATAATAGCTTTGTTTCAACACAGAAGGAATGAAGAGGAAAAAATAAAACAATTAAGAATTAACTTTCTTCCCTTGAAAGGAACGTGGGTATTAATGCTTCACTAAATGCTTTCCGTTCTTTCCTCTGTAGCACTGCTGGGGCAGGTCCACCATTATCTCAGAAGAGAGCCTAATGTTTTACATCTGACTTAAATGAGGAGCAATAACTTTCATGTTATCACTTAGAGGAAGAGCCTGAAAGACCTTCCACCTGTGTGAGTTGAATATCTGCTTCTGTTTAAACTTTAGCTCCAGAAGACAATTTGAGGGAATGGACTTTTTAGTCCTATCCAGGACATCTCTATAGATGCCAAAAAAAAAAAAAAAAACACAAAAAACCTCCATTGATAAATTAAAAAAAAAAAAATAGTCACACTCATTGATTTCATGTCCATTAAAAACAAACAAGTTGTATAATTCTGTGAGGAAAGTTTGTATCTGCTATGCAGACAGAATTAGGAAGTCAAAGCCAAAGACTGGAAAGCTTTATTCTGAGAGAATGTTGAACTCGTGGACCAGCCAGATTTAACTAGTCAAGTAGAAGTAGAATACAGAAGAAATAAAATCACTTCACTTTTCTGCTAGCATCCTGGTTAGAGGGGAAAAGAAAAGAAAGGGGGAAAAAAAACATTGCCATGTACCAGGGAGGAAGAATTTGACTATGTTTGCATACAGGCCTGATCCTGTCTTGGGGGCAGAATAATAATCTTCTGCTAGAATGCTTTTTTGTTTAATTTTTCTCAATGAAGGAGAAAGGCAAGATGGGGCTGCCTTGCATCAAAGGTACGAGTAATCTGTTTGCCTCTAGCAGCCGCGATGGAGGGGACAAGAAAGTGATGCAGAAACTCCCAGTAGCAGTAACATGTCACATTATCTGGTATATGTGCGCCTGGAAAAAATCCTGACATTGGAACAATATAAATTGTATTACAATTGTATTTCTCTAGCAAAAGGCAGTCCTCTTTGTGAGTTATTTACTGATGGAGCCTTTTCATTTTGGTGTACAGCAGGTAGAGTAATGAATTTATTTTAGAAATGTCAGTGATGTTTTATGATGCTTGCTTTCACCAGAGACATAAAAGGGGCTGATTGTTAAAGTGCTAATTTACAGATCTTCTCTAAGTGAATGCAAACAAATTCTGGTCCTCAAAGCCCTGCTAATATACAATGTTCAATTTTTAATTTCCAGTCCATCTTAGATTATGGTGATGAAAAACAATATTTAATCCCTCGTTAACACATGAATAATCGGAAGCTGTCATTTTCAACTAGACAATAACGGGATTATCTCAAGAACTGTCAGTTTATGGGAAAACATTATGTTGCCCAAATTTTCATAAAAATTAGCAGTGGATAATATTCAAGATCAGAGCAATGGAAAGAGGAAAATCTGCATTCATGGTAATAAATATTCATATTTGTCTGCTCAGGAGATGAAAATCTAATCAAGGGGCTATTGATGCGCTGGCTTCTTCTTCTTTCCTTTTTTTTTTTTTTTAACCAAGACGTTTCATCTAAATTGGGTTTGATATGGAAATTAGTTTCACTCCAAGGCCTCCAGGCCATGAGCATGCTGGGATAACACGAGGGTGTCCAGTACATCAGATGTTGCTTCTGGCATATGCTGCCACAGACAACAACAACAAAAAAAATTTTTTTTAAAGTCAGCAACTCTCTAGAGTCATTGTCCCAAGAGCTTTCCAGGGCAGGGTGTTTTGAGATTTTTCTTTTTAATATGATTTTATACCAGTTAGCTTCTAGCTAACAAAGGGTTAAAATCTACTGTGTTTTAGCTTTTGTTGACAATTACCATAAATCAGAAGACACTCTGCATGGAGCTTAATGAAATATGTATGATTTAAAAAAGGAAGGATGATAACTGCAATATGTTGCCGTATGTACACAGCCACGTGCATGAATGTGTGTGTGTGTGTGTGTGTTTGTATCCCTATTATGGGGTTCATGTTTCTTGAGCAGCAGTAGCCTTTGATTATAGCAAAATAAAAGGACACATAATTAATAAACATGCTTGAAGATCATAGTAAACTAGGAAAAATTCTGACCACTTTTGTATAATCCATCTTCAGCCTTAGACTGGGCCACAAAGTAAGCTGACCAAAAACCAGTGAGACCATCCTATTAAATAAAATCAGAGTTCAGATAACAGTTTTTCTTTCCTTCTTGTAATATTGAAAATGTGCCAGATATCCAGCCAGAGCCCTTTACAAGTGGGTCCACACCTATTTATATGGCAAGTACATAGAAAACGGAGATTATAGCTGAGTAGAATCAAAAACTCTTCAAATCAGAATGGACTTCAAAGGTCATTTTGTACAATTTTCCACTCAATTCATCAGTCCATTTTGTAATATCCATGACAGATGACCATCTAACTTTTTGGGTGCTTATGATGATAGAAAGCTCACAACTTCCTAAAGCAACACTATTATTCATTTTGCATATACTTCTTAGGGAGAATGAGAGAAACTAGTCAATTGTTAGCAATGTTTGTTTTTTTTTTTTTTTATTGTTGTTCAATTGTTCTAGTCATGTTTAATTCTTCGTGATCCCATTTGGGATTTTCTTGGCAAGTGTGTGGGATGTAGAAGACCCTTACCCAAAATGATTACTCAGAGATCACTCAAAATAGAAAGCAGAAAGGTCGTTTATTATACCTCCAGAGGATGAGCCAGTCTATCACAAGATAAAGGAAAGAGAAAGCTCGAGGTAGGAGGGCTAAAGAAGTAGTAAAGATACACAGCTTTTATACAAGAGATTACATCACAAGTAAGAGAGCATTGAGAAAGGGAGGGGGAGGCATCTAATTGGTTGTTGCTATTGGGAGAGATTGGAATGGAAGGTTTCTGTTTCCCCGAAATCAAGTGATTTCGGGGAAACAGAAAATCAGGCCTTCAAGCTTCAGATATACCTGGCCAAGGCTCAAGTACATATGGGCCTGCACATATTATACAGGTCGCAGGGGAAACACAGAAATAATGAAAATAAAATACAGAAAAAGAATTCACATATTCCTGTAAGTTCTTCACCTTATCTTTCTATTCCACACAGCAAAGTGGTTTGTCATACTCTTCTCCAGCTTGTGTTACAAGTAAGAAAACTGAGGCAAACAAAGTTAAGTGACTTGCCCACTGTCACACTGGGCTGGATTAGAACACAGAAAAATTAGTCTTCCTATCTCCAGGCTACTCTATAACTGAGCATCATAGGATCATAAATAAAGATAGACAAGGACTTCAGAGTTCATATCTCATATAATATTATATCATATATTGCATTTCATTGAATATATAATTATTATGCCATATTGTATCACATTGTATTATCATACATAATTACATATGTATATGTGTTATGTTATATTGTATTATTGAGGTTCAGAAAGGACTAAAAAAAGTTAAGGGTTACAGATCGATGTCATATCATCATATCATATCATATTGTATCATATATTATATTAGATCATTATATGAAACTGTTAAAGGATAATTAAATGACTTATGTAAGGTGAAACAGGAACTATGGAGAGAGATGTAACCTCTTGGCCTTAGGATGCTCATTCTGATGTCCTGTACTTAGCCAAATGACCTTCTTTCCCAGGGAATATTAACTCTGTCTAATCCCTTTTCCATGGGATAGTCCTTCTGATCTTTAAAGATAGTTTGTTTTCTTTTTTAGCCCAGCATCATTAAAGATGAAGCAAGGAATAACTATTAAGCCCCTCTTCTCTGAATGCCCTTTACTTCCTATAACTAAGACAATCATAGGGATTGAGTTCTGAGTTAGGATTGAAAGACACAATTTAGAAAGTAGATATTATCAGTCCTAATCTATGAACAAGGAAAATGAGGCTTAAATAGCTGATAGTCACAGAGCTAACAAGAGCCAGGGGCAGAAGTCTCCCTCAACTTCAGGCCCTCCAGCCTCTACTCTATTTAAGAAGAAAATAAAACAAGGAAGTGATCAATCTCACTTTATTTGGCAGAACATAGTCCTGCTAGCATTTGATATCAAATCTTCACAGATATCCACACTCTTATTGATGGTATTGCTTGTATGAGGAGGAAATATTCTTGAAATTATCTTCTTACATAATGCTCCACAAAGCATTTCAGGAGGGCATCTTGCCCAGAAAGCTTTCCCTAGACTTTTCTTCCTCATGCTGGAACCTGAAAACAATTGGTATAAATATATATACCCTCCCATTTAGGCCAAAGATTTTCATTCTTTAAAATTGTGTATGCTATCAGCAAAACATCTTTGAGAATTCATACTAATATGTGTTTACTGAAACATTAAGATTATTCACATAATATTAAGAAAGAAAATAAAGGGAAAGAACAATGTTTTGAAAATAATAATTTCATTTATCCATAATATAGAACTATTTTTGATTTTACTAATTATCTTTCTCCATAGATTGCAATTTAGTCATTTCCTTTTTCTCCAGTTGTCTCCTTAATACTGGTTTTTTCCCTACTGCTTTTAGTCAGGAAATCAACAAGTATCTATTATTCACTTACTATGTGCTAGACTGTGCTAAGTGCTAAGGATATAAAGAAATGTAAAAACACAGTCCCTGCCCTTAGTGAGCTCATATTCAGAGACTGTAAACAACTGTGTGCATACATAATATATACAGTATAATGTAAAACATGTAAACAACTCTGTGCATACATAATGTATACAGTATAATGGGAGATTATATTAAAGAAAAGGCAGTAGCAGTGAAAGGAGGAAAGGAAAGAAATGGGATGCCAGTTTTTCAATGTTTTGAATAGTATCTTTTTTTATTCTTTCATTTATGTTTTATTTTATTGAATATCTTTATTTTTATTTTATTTTGAATATTATATTTTTATTCTTATTTTATATCTTTTATTTATTTATTATTTTATTCTTATTTATTTATTTATTCTTATTTTTATTTTATAAATAGAAGTTCTAATATTTCTTTGCCATGACCCTTGGTCATCTTGTAGACCCCACATTGGATCTAAACTGATCTGGGTTGGGTAGTACGATTCATGCCTTTCCACTTTTCCATCCCTAACCATTATCAAACTCCAAGATACTTGTCCTCCCACTGAATTCTATGATCACTATTCATGTTGACACTGTTCAACCTTTTTGTGAGGATTTTGCTTCTCTGAAGACAAGTTAAAAAAAGATAAATCCCTTGTCTAGGTGCCATTAAGTTCTGTGGCCTTTACAAAACCAAATAATATTAATAATTCGCATGTATTTTCATTCTCCCTGGCAATCCCACTGAGAAATTATCAAAATCTCTTTACTTCTTGCTCATAACCAGAGTGGCAGCTTGTTCAGATTGGGATTAAACAGGTACTAATTGCTAGTCTTGTAATTTAAGGTCTTTCTCAGGAGGGTCTTGTGTTAACTGAACTTTTATTTACAGTACTCTTTTAATTAAAGGAGAACATCTTCACTGCATAGTTGGAAGTAAAGACAATGATAGTGTCATTATTTGTCAAGATTTTCAACTTATTGCCGGCTTTGAAAAAATGTTTTTAAAAATTTCTGCTAGCAATAAGCAAAGCCAACTCAACAAATCATTCCATGTATACATATTCCATAGTGGCAATCATTGTTCTCCATAATCTGACTTTTTCCATCTTATTTCCTATTACTCTCCTTAAATCAACCTTGTTTCCAAATGAAGATGAGCTGCTAGCTACTAATTCTAGGCTTATGATATTTCCTTTCCTGCTCCTATACCATTGCATAAATAGAATTCAATGCCCTCATTCTTTATTTCCATTTCTTAGAATCTTTGGCTCCCTTCAAAACACAGCCTAGAAGTCATTTTATATAGTCTTTCCTGATAGCTAAAGTTTTAGGTGTTTTCCCTTTCCATACTGCTCTGTTTTGGTTTTGTCTTTGTATTTCCAGTACCTATTGTAGTGATCTGTATATATTAGCTGCTTAATAAATGTGCATTGGTTGCTTGTTGAATTTCATCACTTATTTTCCCAGAATGCCATGTAGTCATATATGAGATGCTATATTCCACATAACTAGTGTCAAAGATACATAAAGAAGCATTTTCCTCAAACCAACGGCCTTAGTTTAGGGTGAGGGAAGTCAGTCAGTCAATCATTAAGCATTTATTGAATGTCTATTAGCTATTGATTTAGAATAGAAAGGAAGAAGAAGAGGAAGAAGTAGAAAAACCATTCGGGTCATCCTCTCTGTTATTTATACAGTAAAATGTTGAATACCTAGAATCCAACTAACTGGTACTTTCAAGAAAGTTATATCATTGCTATTATTTTATGCATCTGCCTATCTAGAGAAGAGAGAAATGACAATAAAATAGAGTTATATAAGTAAATTAGTTGCTTATCCTCACCGCTACAAAATAGCTTCCAGTTCAAGTTTATGTCTTAATATCATTAGAGATTTATCTCTATTTTCTATATATTGTATATACTATATAATGTATATACTATATACTGTATATACATATATATACTATATACTCTATATTGTATATACAATATACTGTATATACAATATACAATATATATATATACTGTAAATACTATAAAATGGTGAACTGTAATGGACAATTTGTTCAGAATGACTGACTACTGTGACTCATGATAAGATCCAACTTTGTTTCCTCTTATTACTAAGACAGAAAAGTAGCTTCTTGGAATTTACCAAGGTGGGCAAGAACAAAAGTTGGCACCCAAAGGGATTTCTACTGTGTCTTTCTTTATACAGAAGTTCAGTTGAAACCAGAAATCTCATTCTATAAGCATCCCACTATCATTGGACAGTTGTTCGGCAATGTGAGTAGAAAGATATGAAGGATGATATGAGTAAAAGAAGACTTATTTTGGGCTCAGGATTCTGCCTAAACTTCCTCAATTTAAGTGATAGGAGAAAATATCCTTCTAGGCTTGAGCCTAATGTTTTACCTGTGATCTTGTCACTTAGCAGAAATAAAATAGAAGTCGTTTTGCCAAAAGCAGTCATAGGAAAACAAACAATCGGGCTCCTGGATAGAGACATACAAATAGAGGGATTATTTACCTCTTGCTTCCTTGATGTCGTACTAAGCTTTGAACTAGTGAAACCTCCAGGTAACAAACTATGGTTGTAAGGAGCCGTGCAGTGGACTCTTGGGATTTTACTCTTAAATCTCATCTCTGTGTTTCTTAGACTTGCCCATCACTCACCCTGGTTTGGATAACTCCCTAAATTGTTAAAGTTCATCATCACCACTAGGGGTCAGACTTACACATAACTTATTAAGAGGAAAGTATCTGTATCTTTGCCAAGAAAACCCCAAATGGATTCACAAAGAATTGGACAGCGCTGAAATGACTGAACAACAACAAAATGTCTTCAAATTAGCGTTAGTTGAAATTAATTAGTAGGATTTTTACATTGGAAGGCAGATAATAAGGAAGTACAAAATAAAAGAAAGAAGCCCAGGGAAAGCAGGAAATGAGGAAATCAATGGATCAAAGAATTTGAGTAGACTTGCATTCCAGAATAAAGACTTGTGGGTTCATAGAATGAAGATGAAACAAGAAGAGGTGAAAACTTGTGACTGGATAATGATTACCCATTTTAGCTGTGTCAGAAAAGTAATTTATAACCCTAAATAATAGTGACTTGCTGGTGCTTTATGTGTCCCCCCAGATATAGACCCTCTCCTCACCTAGGATCTCCCATTGTTCCAAATTCAAGTCTAGCTTGCACTTTCCACTCTTTTTGAAGACTTATACCTTAACTGAGCCCTGAAGAAAATAGATTCCATTGACTATCACCAAGGCTTGTTCTAGAGTACAACACCTGGTCTTAGTCTATATAAAGAAGGGTATACAGACCAGGAGTTTCTACTTTAAGAAAATCCAATGAGAGAAAAAAAAAATCGAACCTCTTTAAAGAGTTAAATTGTGATTGTTTGTTTCAAAGGATTCTTTTCTCTTTCAAAAGGATCCACTACTGGGTTCTTTAACAGAGCCAGTTCCCAGTGGTGTAATAAAATTGGTGGGTTTGGGACGTGGGTCTAAGAAACTCAGTTCAACTTAATAGCCCTGTATTTAGTGGCTGGTTATATGTAAGGCATCATGAGAGTAAAAAGATAAGGTTGAAACAATCCTGCTCGCAAGAAGTTTATATTTTACTTACATAAAAAGTGCATAAATATTACATATACACACATATTACACATGTACACATATTCATGCACACATACAGTATCATGTCATGGAACAAGAATAACAAATGGGAAGATTAGGAGAGGCCTCTCCATAGAGTTTAGGAAATGAAGTAATAAGGGTAGCTAGGTGGCACAGTGTATAGAGTACAAAATCTGGAATCAGAAAAACTTACCTTTCTGAGTTCAAATCTAACCTCAGATACTTATTAACTCTGTGACCCTGGGCCAGTCACTTAACCCTATTTGCCTTAGTTTTTTCATCTGTAAAATGAGCTAAAGAAGGAAAAGGCAAATCACTCTAGGATCTTTGCCCCCCAAAAAAAATTCCAAATGGGGTCATGAAGGTTCAGACATGAATGAACAACAATAAAAGAAATAATCAAAAGAGCATTTTGATACTAGAATCTGAGGCCTTAGATCATCATATTATTTTTCTGCTTATTTATGTTACTTAAGTATAGTGAGCAAGAATCTGTCTGACCCCCACTTTCTTCATCTGTAGAATTAATAGAGTTGTACTAAGATCTAACTCCTTTCCAGCTCTAGGGATACTATATATGTTTAAAATTTAAACTCCTTAGTTTCTTAAGGACTTGAAATGGTTAAAATAGGGGAGGGAAGATATTGGAAGAGGCAAATCATGGTATAAAGGATATAGGGGTCTAGTCTTGCATTGAGGAAGACTTGGGTTCAAGTTCTGTCCTGAGAAATATGGGCTATGTAGCCCTAAATATTGTAGTACAGACACTGTAAGACTGTAAATTTCTGAGAAGATGCTAATTTATATGAGAACAAGTTTCTTCATTGGGAGTTCTCTCTATCAATAAAATAATAGATCCAATCTGTGAAAACAAAGGCAATACATTTTAGAAAATGAAGGTATTCCACTAATGATCACTTCTAGTTCTACTCTATTATCTCATGATTCTCCTCTAATAAGATTAGAGGGTGATTCAAAGAAATAGAAGAAAATACTTTCAAGAACCAGAGTTAAGTAGATATGATGTGTTGGACTTAAGTCTTAAATTTATCTGTTATATTTTTGATATGCATACTCCCACTGGCATTTCATTGAATCTTCTTTTCTTGTATTATTCTGGTCCATGTTTTCTCAGAGAGCTTCCACATATGTTAGAGGCCTTCCTTTAAATTTGATTTGATAATTCACATACTCATGCAAGACTCAAGCTTTTTATCTGTTGTCCCCCTTTCTTTTTACATGATTGACCCATCTCCTTTCTGTTCTTCATTTTATATATATATACATATATATGTATATATATATAAACAAAGGAAAATGCAATTATGCTAATCAGATGGCACTGGTTTTCCCAATGATAATGTCATGTTCTTTATTCAGAAGGCTTGAGGAACTATCAAGGATAGATGATGTTTGATGATCACCAACTTTGTAGAAAGGACAACAAGACTTAACCCAATATCATCCAATCACTCACATAACAATAGGAAAAATATATTAATTTCTTCCCCATATCAGTTAGGATAGTTTTTTTT
Organism: Sarcophilus harrisii; assembly: GCF_902635505.1. Lineage (NCBI taxonomy): Eukaryota > Metazoa > Chordata > Mammalia > Dasyuromorphia > Dasyuridae > Sarcophilus > Sarcophilus harrisii. The sequence goes on along the minus strand of NC_045430.1, from coordinate 208,915,244 downwards.
TTCCTCCAACAGCTATATGATTGAAAAGCCAAGATTAGAATTTATGTCCTGGAATTCACCCACTCCATGCTCTTCCCACTTAAAGGTTTTTAAAATATTCAGTAAGGAATAAAGACATCCCCCTTTAAAAAGCTGAATTGTACATGAGGAGATTATTAACCCCAAGAATGCTTTGGGTAGATGAATTAAGAATATGGAGACAAAATAGTGTAATAAAAAGAATCAGGATTGAGAGAACCAGGTATTAGACTTAACTGTGTTATCAATTTATTCTTTCTTATGGAGATGGATATAGATGGATATAGATACAGATATGGAGATAGAGATATATTTGGTACTTTTTGTATCCAAACAGAAGTAACAGTTGAATCCTTCAAGTCTTATGAGAGAAGAGCCCAGCTATGGAAATGCTCCCCTGTGGTTCATTTCACTGCCATCTACACTATTTGTTTTTGTTTCACTAAAAATTGGTACAGACCAATGGTCCATGACATTATTCAAGGAAAAAGGAACTCTCCCTGAGAATACAGGAAATGTGAAAACACCATGCAAAACACCATTCACCTGATCCAACAGAGTTGCTGAGAAGTCCAGTAGGGTCAGAGTACTGGAAGTGTCTTGTCTATATAACTGCCAGTGGATGCTTGGAAAGAAAAAAATATTAGAGCCCAGCAACAGCATGTTGCATTCTCTCTCCAAGGCTTTGTAATATCCAAAAGGCTTGAAAAGCTAACCCTAATGCATCTTCCCAGGGCGAGCTGAGGGACAGAAATTCCCTCTTTCATGACCCCAAATCTCTCTCTCTCTCTCTCTAGCCTGTCAAACCTTCAGCCCTAGAAAAAAGAGGACTGTCATTTGCATGGATTCTGTGCCTAACTTGCTTGGGGAAGCTTATTAGCAGGTACTACTCTACCCATCATCCCTGCTGCTGCTGGTCTTCATTGTCTACTCAAAATCCAAACTCCTTGACCTGGTATTTAAGGTCCACAACAGTCCGGCCCCAGTCTAAATTTACAGGCTTTTTATGATGTTGTCACATGTTCTGTACTTTTCCCCTGATTACAGTGTTAACCCAAAAAGCATGAGCAGAGTTTTAGATTGTTTGAATCTGAGGACCTAGAAAGATGCCACATTCTTATACTGATGTTGGTGACAGTGCTATTGAGGACATTGTTTCAAACACGGTGCAACATCTTTCAGTGAATATAGGTTTTTAGCTTTTCATAGAAAGGTAGAGAACAAGCAAAAAAAGAGACAGATTAATCCATGAAAGCGGCTTTTTTTACATAGAACTTTAGTATTTAAAACAAGAACAAAAGATGCCCAAGTGGCTTTGCTCCCAGAACAATCACTAGGAAAGAAAACTATTTCCTTATGGCTAGGATAGGGAAAGAATATGGTAGAAAAGATGCCCTGAACTGGACATCAAAAGCCCATCTAACCTCTATCTACACATTATCCCCCTGTGGCTTTGGATGAGTCAAATACTCTTTGATTTGATTTACTCTTTTGTAAAATGAGGAGATTTGACTAGATGCTCTGTTTCCTTCTGCATATACATTTCAAAAATTCAATAAGAATATCATCAAAAGATTTATTTTTTTCTTCCTTCTTTTAAAAATGTCTTACCCAATATAACTGAAAGAGTTCTGAACTAGGTATCCTCAAGTGATCTCAATTCGCTTCCTGATTTTGTCATTAACTAACTGTTAATGACCTCTAGATAGTTCTCTAAATCTAAATTTCTTCATCCATAAAAATCACCATAAATATCCCCACTCCAATATCCTGGCATGCTACTTGTACTTAAAGCTCTAGAGCTCATCTGTCAGTGCTACTCTACAAACAAATGCCATCTCTACAAACGAAATCTTTGCCCTGACGTGCCTTCGTTTTCACCACTAGAACAAACCTAACCAGTGAGTACATTTCTCAATTTTCTTGTTGAGGAAATTTGTAGTTTCAGTAAATCAAATTGGAAACAAGGTAGGACATGAACAATTTCTGCTTGGTACAATGTGAGAAAAAAGCCATTTTTTTCTCTCTCTCTCTCTCTCTCTCTTTTTTTTTTTTTTTTAACAAAGCTCCAGCTCATAAACAAGGACAGTTCTTTGTGGAAGTCAAGACCCCCAACCAACCCTTGGGGCTTCAGTATCCCTTTTGCCTGCAAAATTATTTTTTATATTTAATGTATTTTCCCTCTCATTATTAAAATAGTCCATTACAAGGACAAACAGGCAGCCTAAAGGGCCAGAAAGAAGACATCACTCAACTGACTTCATCACCTTACACTACCTCTTGAGCTCAAGGAACTCAATCAGTGTGTATGTGTTGGCTCTTTTCAAAGTTTACTTTTTAATAATAATGTTATTGCTTTTAGGATGCTTTATACATCTGATCTGATTTGATTCTCACAACACCCTCTGATTCTCTCAGCAAATCAAAGGGGCAGATGCTATTATTATTTCATCTTACAGATGAAAAAATTGAACCCCTCAAAATGTTAATGATTGTATTGCTAGTCAGTTTCTGAAGTGATAGGCAAACCCAACTTTCCCTGACTCCAAGTCCACCACTCTACTTCTTATTTTGTTATGCTGTCACCAATGTCAAAATTTAGAGAATCACATGGCCAGTAACATTTCATTCATCCAGAATTGTCAGGAAAGGAGAGATTTCTCTTAAGTGAATTTTAAAAGTAACATTCAGCCTACAACCTGTTCCATTTTGACTCCAGAGGAAAATCTTTCTATGTTGTATCCTAAACTCCTCTATTTTCTTTTAATGAAGATACTAATCATAATTAGCCTTTAATCAATGCTGATTTATATTATTACTTCTTCAGTGTATAGATACTCCAATCAAACCCAAGCATTTCACTGCTCTCTGAAGTCCACCCACATATCTGGACCTATGCTTATTACATCATTTCTTATGACTGGAAAGAAATCCTTTTTGTTACCTGTCCCAAAGTTTTTCCTTTTTACCTCTTCCATTACTTTTATATTACAATTTATATTACTTTTGCTCTCTTTTATCTTTCATTATATTTTTCTCTTTTTCTGGTTAGATTTTGATTTCCAAATTGTCTTCCTCACTTCTTCCCAGTCCTGCATCCAAGAAAACCACATATGATATAGACATACATGTACAATCATATTTCAGCTCTTTCTCTGGAGATGGATAGCATCTTCTCTCATAAGTGCTTCATAGTTTATATGAATGATCATATTATTCAGAATAGCTCAATTATTCACAGTTGGTTTTCAAACAGTATTGCTGTTACTGTATAGACTATCCTCTTGGTTCTGCTTATTTTATTTGTATTATTTCCTGCAAATCTTTCCATGTTTTTAAAACTGTTATAGTCATCATTTATTTCTCAAATCACAATAGTTTTCCATCACAATTGTATACCACAACTCATCAGCCATTTCTAAATTGACGGGCATCTTCTCAATTTATATTCTTTGTCACCACAAAGAAAGTTGCTATACATATTTTAGAACATTTAGATTTTTTTTTGTTTTTTCACTGTTCACCTTGGAAAATCAGCCTAATTAATAGTGGTATTATTGATTCAAAGAGTAAGCACATTTTATAACTCTTTGGGCATAATTCCACATTGCTCTCCAAAATGGTTGGATATGTTCACAATTCTAACGACAGAGTATAGTGTCCCATTTTTCCCACATTCCCTCCAGCAACTTTTACTTTTTTCCCCAATGATCATTTAAATCCATTTGATAAGTGTAAGAGGGTATCTTATGTTGTTTTAATTTGCATTTCTCTAGTCTATAATGATTTGGGTCATTTTTTCCCTATGATTTTATATAGCTTTCATTTCTTCTTCCAAAAACTGCTTAGTCATATGCTCTGACCATTTGTCAATTGGGGAATGGCTTGTAGTCTTATAAATTTGACTCAGTTCTATATATTATTGAGGTATGAGGTCTTTATCTGAGGACCCTCTAGTCCAATACTCTCCCCTTTACAGATGAAGTAAATCATACTAGAGAAGCTTAGCTACTTCCAGTGCATAAATGACAGATGTAGAATTTGAAACCAGATCATGTGACTACAATTCATGTGGCTATAACCTCAGAATTATTGATGACACATTTATATAAAGGAAGAGAAAATAAACTTCAGTGAAAATAAATTTTTATTTTTCAGATTTTTCCATGAAAAAGCTAATGAAAAGGATGGGGAGAAAATTTTCTTTTTTCTAATAATAGTAATGGTATCAAAGAATTATCATGTTTACCCTGTATCATTTGAGCTTGGGTCTCAAAAATGATATGTGGATGATACTTTTGAATGAATCTAGTCTTTTAGTAAAAACAAATCCCAGTAACTCTTTGACTGAAAGAGCTTGCATAGATGAGGTCACCTGAGGCTGTGATGGAAGAATCTAGCCATGGGCTAAAGGGGAAATTTTTGTTGTGTTAAACTTCTTCCACGTTTAGCTTCTGTCTGGTCCTCACCCATCACCTGCTCTCTGCTGGAAAGGCCAGCTGCTTGAGGCCACCGTAGCTCCCATTGTTCAGTACTGGTACTAATGAGACCAAGGTCATAAGTTTGATCTTCATATGGATCACTTGGCCTGCCTTTCTTCCATGACCACAGACTGTCTGTACTTTTAACCCTAGTTAGTCATCTTAAATGCAAGCCACTGGCCATAAGACAGATCACCGAAGAGAATACAGACAAAATCAGTTCAAACCTCTTCCCACAACTGGGAAAATAATAATATCTTATTTTTATTTCACACTTTTTACTCCTAAGACTACTACTAGTAAAGTAGAGAAAAAATAGTGAGGAAAAAAATTGAGGTAACAATCTCTCTCAACAGCAAAATTTATATATGTGACAGATGGTTCAGGATTTGAATATAATCCTGAAGGTCTTGAAGGTAGCTCATTCTTAGCTGAAAGGGCTATGTTTTTGAAGGCATGAATGGAAGCAATTACCTCTATAAATAATCCAAGCATTAAATCCTACTGGAATTGGTTTTAATGCTTGAAGCCTCAGTTAGAAACCAATTTCTGGACAAAGTTTCTGTTTATCCAGGTCAACTACACATGTGTTCAGAAACAGAACTCTAGATTTGGAACCTGAGGATCTGTGTTCAAGTTATAGTTCAAACACTTTTGTAATGGTGAATTAGCCCCTTAACCTCACAACTTGAGCTTTCTCATCTATAAAATAGGGATAATTATTCCAGCACTCCTTATTCCCATTTTTTGGAATTTTTTTGTGAGGCGGTCATATAAATAAACTCTATAGGAGCTCTCATTATTGTCAAACTTGTTCTGACTTCTTGATGTTAACTTTATGAAGTTTGTCTGGTGTTCTAATAGCATTTATAACCTTTTATAGTGGATTAAAGGCAAAAGTGAGGTGGAACATTGTCAAATAGCTATTATAAACCAATGGTCTCTAAATATTTTTAATCACACATCCCATTAATTTTAAGTATTAAATGCTTATCCCCAAAGTGTGAATTAAGTTATTTATTTGTAAATTATATACATGTGCTACTGTATTGATAATTGTACATATTATATATTATGATATAATATATAATAGTATATATACTAGTGTGTCTATATATGTAAGTTTATTAATATGCTATATGTATATATATATACATACATACATATCATAAAAGTTGCACACATATAAATAGAATTTAAAAGGATGAGACAATACTTGGGCATAAAGTCAATAAGGAACTGCTGTCTTTTTTTCAGTAGGAGACCTACATGTTTAAAAAAAAAATCACTTTGACATTTTTGAATGGACTAGAGAGATTGGAAATTTGAACCAATTAGAACATTATTGCAGTAGTCTAGACATGAGATGACAAGGATCCAGACAAGAGTGATGACTATTTAAATAGGATATTTTGAGATAGAAATGGCAAAATATGATTTGGTAAGGGATTGGATATAGGGAGTGAGTGAAAGTAAATTGAGGATAGTACCAAGATTTTGGTCCTGATGTCTTTGGATGGTATCTTTGATAGTAATTGGCAATTTAGAAAGACAGAGGAGATAGCTTAGAGGGAAAGATAACCAGCCCTGCATTAAAAACATTGAGATTTGATATGCCAATAAACTATCCAATTTAAATGTCCAAAAAGCAGGATGTAGAACTGGCGCTCAGGAGAGAGACTAGAGCTAGATATACAGAAGCGAAAATTATCTGAATAGAAATGAACTCATGGTTACTGATGAAATCACCAAGCAAGATCAAGAAAACAAAGAAGGCAGAGGACAGAACTTTGGGGATCATTCACATTTAGCAGGAGTGATGTGGATGAGGAATTAGCAAAGGAAATTGAAGAGAATAAAGACCTAGAGAGGATAGGTAGCCGGACAGGGAGAGAGATCAAGTCTCAAATGCTGATGGTCAAGAAGGATGGAGTCTGAGAAAAGATCATTAGATTTGTAAATTAAGAGATCATGGGTAAGTTTGGAGAGAACATGGCAACAATGAAGTCAAAAGGATGAAGGGAACAAGTATTTGTTGCATGTCTCCCATGTGCCGGGTACAATGCTAAAGTACTTTACAAATATTATTTCATTTGATCCTCATAACAACAGTTACTAATATAATCCCCATTTTACAACTGAAGAAATGGAGGCAGACAGAAGTTAAATGATGTGGCCCAGCATCACACAGCCAGTGAAGTGTCTGAAACCAGATTTTAAACCCAGGGTTTTCCTTACTTAGTGGGACTGGAGTCAGGAACACCTGAGTTCAAATTCAGCCTCAGATACTTTTTGTCTGTGTGACTCTGGGTATTACACTTAAGCTTGGTCTCCTTAATCCACTGGAGAGAAAAAGTGGTGAATCACTCATGTTATCTTTGCCAAGAAAACAACCCTCGTGGACATATTGTCTTGCTATGGTCCATAGGGTCACTGAGTCGGACATGATTGAACAACTGAACAACAACAATTTCCTCACTCTGGGCCCAGCTTTCTATCCACTGTACTGACTCAGAAAGCTATCTGAAGACAGATTAGAGGGTTTAAAATAGAGATGGCTTTCTCAACGAATTTAGCTATGCAGTGGAAAGAATGGAGCAGAGTGGAGACATATTGGCAGACTAAGAAAAATGTGTTGTAGTGGAAACAAACTCTCCTATTGGTTATCAAGGAAGCAGTGGGATGCAACCCATCATCCCACCCTCTGATTTTTTTGTCTCTCTCTCTGTCTTTCTCTTTCTCTCTCTCATCTTTCTTCTCTCTCACACACTCTCTTTTTCCTCTTTTTCATCTCTCTATCTCTTTTCTCTCACACACACACTCTTTTTCTTTCTCTCTCTCACACATACTTTCTTTTATCTTATGCTTACTCTCTCTCTCTCTCTCTCTCTCTCTCATACACACACACACACACACACACACACAGTCAAATTATTACCACTTTAGGATTAGATTTTGGTCCTCCTTAAGAGATCATTACTAAAAACTGCAAGTGTTAAGGTTTCAAATCATAGATTGCTATGTGTCAAGTGGACTAGAAAAGCTTCATGAAAGAGGAAAAATCTGAACTGAATTTTGAATGATGCACAAAATTTCAATAGAAACTAAGCAAAGAGGATTAGAAAAGTCATTTTAGGTAAAAAGAAAAGTTTGAACAAAGGCCCAAGGGAGTAGAAGCATAAGTTTTTAGAGGAAAAAGTAGACTTGGTTGGAATTAACAGTTCCCATAAGACAGAGGACATTTAAGAACATAATATTCTATCTTAGCAAGACCACTGATTTGGAGGTAAAGGCTTCAAATTTGCATTTTGGACTAAATTTAATGAATTTGATGCTTTAAGTTATACTGAGCACTTCCCTTACAACACTCCTGTGATGCTAAATACTATAAGGATTTTCCTAGTTTCCTTAAATTAAAAAAAATTTCTGAGATATGAAATGATTTGACCTGAGCCAATGTCAACAAGCAATTAATCAGCATTTAGTTATTACCTACTATGTGTCAGACACTGTGCTTGGCAATGGAGGTACAAAGACAAAAACAAAAACAGATTGAGCCTTCAGTGAGCTTACAGTCTACCATGGAGAAGTAACATGTTCTCAGGTAAGTAACCACAAAATATGTATACAATGAATAGAAAGTGAATTCCAGGAAGTGTGTCGTGTTGTGATTTGAACCGAGACTTTATCTGATTTTTAGCACAGTATCTGCCTCATAGTAGTTACTTTACAAATGTCTGTTGACTAACTATAATTACAGTGGTCATCTGCCTGTACTACATTGTCTCTCAGTTTATTCCCTCTGTGACCGGAACAGTTCCCGAAATACCAACTCTAAATCCTATGATACACATGGGTGGGAGCCAGCTTTGAGAAGACACCACATTATATTATATTATTCATTATTCATATATTCATTGTTTATTAGTTCCCTTCATGACATCCTAAATGAGTCCCAAACCAGCAGTCTTTAACACATTCCCCATTAAGAAGAACCTAGAATAAGCCGACTTTGACATCACAGTGCTTCAGGGGAACTATTCAGTGAACATCTTAGGACTGCCTGGTAGTTCCTAGCTGCTTTCATGATTGTTTATCACATGTCCAATGATGGACTTTCAAAAGATTATCATTGTGCCTGACTTTTCACAATCCCATTTGGGGAGTGGTTTGCCATTTCTTTCTCCATCTCATTTTACAGATGAGGAAACTGAGGTAGACAGGGTTAAATGACTTGCCTGGGGTCACACAACTTGTGAGTGTCTGAGACCAGATTTGAGCTCAGAAAAAGGAGCCTTCCTGACTTTAGACCTGGTATTGGAGCTACTGTGCCACCTTACTGAACAGAGTGGGTGCTTGATAATTGTTTACTTGATTTACATTAAAATTTTGGTATTTTGGCATCCTGCTTTATGTGAGGCAGAGTTACTGATAAATACCCCAAAATCACCCTCTATACTGAAGTAAGATACCTTTGTCTTATATAATTACCTATACAAAAACAGGTGGGGCATGGGGACAGGGAAAAGAATTATGGAAGCAGGTTTAGGAGATTTGAGCTCTGTATAACCTGTTACCTTTTCTAAGCTTAATTTCCTTATCTATATAACATGATAGAGTTGGCCTGTGTTCCTCCCCATTCTAAATTTGTGCTCATGTAACTTGTAGAATGTTTTTCTTTCCCCACTATAATAAAAGATTTTTAACACAGATATGTGTATACACATATATGATACATACATGTATATACTTTTATACATGTATATACATATTTATACATGCATGTGTGGGTATTCCCCTCCAAGACTACATCTCACTCATCCTCCTCCTGAATTTTAATTAGCTCTAGTCCATTTCAACTATTCCTATCTTGGATTCTGGGCCAATACTGACTAAATTAAGCTGGTCACTTCAGTGAAATAAATGACCCATTTGTTGGATTGAACTGACACTGAATCCAAATGATCAATCTAGGCACTCAGAGAGACAGGGATGCAGTCAGGGTTTCTGTTTTACTTAAAGACATATGTATTTGTATAAACATGAGAAACTGCCTGCTCTCTTTGCCCACTGAATAATTGTCTCCTTCTATTACCTAATTATATGAACACATTTTGCAAGGGAGATATTAAAGCAGAAGATTAGATATTAAAAGGGCCCATTAAAGAACAGAAATGAGGTTTGCAAAGACGTATTTCCAATTCCAGGCTGAAGAAGCAGCCATACGGCATATGATTAGATATGTAAACTTGGGAGAGAACCATTAATATAGAAGAGGAAAAATGAAAACACATTTCTGGATCCTGAAAATAGGGACTTTGTCACAAAAGTGAAATGGCACAGATCTCTTAAGGATGCATGATGATTAACGAGATGTGGGCCATGTTTGCCAAACATCCTGAGCTCCTCGAGGGTAGGAGGAGAGAAGGTTCCTCCTAATTATAGAAACCATGACTGTTGGGCTAAGGGGCTTCCAGCATTGCCTGGTCCGACTCTGGGACTGTTGTTTCCATACTCGATGGATGGTTTAACATTCTTTAGCAAGTCACGGCTGCCTAGACTAATGCAGACTGCAGAAAGAGCTTACTTCCATGCTAAGTGCACCCGACTCTGTAAATTCTGGGCAACTACCAAAGGAGTAATTACACATTCCTGCGCCCCTGTCACCTCAAGCTGTGATTTCATCCGGATCTCTCTGCTTAACAGGGGGTTGTGTCTGGTTAATAATTAGACAAGATCTCCCAACCTAAGCTGGTGGTTCAGTAGATGGCACTCTTTGCCCTAAGTCGGTTAGAAAGCACTTTTTTTGAGGGGTACAGATGACATCGCGGGATAATACACAGCTCAGGCTTATCTAAGACATCTAAAGTCCACTGGTTACTGGCAAGGAGTCAACTTCATCAATGCTCAGTAGTTGATAGTGTTGACACCTGCATCAGGAAAAAATAGAAATAATGATGATGATGATTAACAATAGCAGTATTGTTAATGTTAAACATTAATAATAAACTAGTATTTATAGAGAGCTCTAAAGTTTACAAAACATTTCCTGTGTTGTCTCATTTAATGCTTGTATCAGTCCTAAGAGGTTCAGATCAGAAAATAGAACCTGGGAAAAGCTGTCACTTGTCTAGGATCATATATTTAGCACATGTCTAAGAACGATTTGAATTTCTCTCTTCTTGACTTCAAATTGAGCACTAGCTGCTTTCTTTTTTCAAACCTCTTCTTTACTGCTCTGAGTCTAATTCTCATCCTCATTTTTGTTGCTCTCCATTAGATTCCAGATATCACTGATTTCACCCTCCTTGAAACCGCATACATATATATCATTAGTACTAAGTATTCAATACCTAGTATTGCTAATTATCTATTTAGGTACATATCCTTCCTTCAAAATTTAATGTCAAGAAACCCAAGATCAAGAACTGCTGTTTTTGTTCCAAATGCCTTTTTGTATCTCATTTTCCTAGCACTAAGCCTACCGTCTACTAGATGCACAAAAATAAGTTCTGCCATTAAACATGATGATGTACATACTCCTAAACATAGAAATCAGAAAATAACGGGTAGCAATCAACTCCAACAGCAGGAAATAGTTTTGAAGATCCAGCATGGCCTGTAGTAAGAAATCAATACACAAAATATATAAATAAAATTAATTAATGTTGCCTCCGATTTTGAAAGAGATTATGTTCACAATCATGGCAGATGAACATGAGAAACGGCTCCAGCATAGTGGGGTGAACCTTTTGTGGTGAACCTGAAGGAAGACATGAGGGAGAGCTCCAAAGGATAGACAATCAAAGATGAAGTGACACTCTGCAAAGTAGAAGGAATTATTCAAATTATGAGTTCACAGTTCTGGTTGAGTAATATTTGAGACAGTGATGATGTTGGTAAAGAATCAGAATATATTGCTAGGGCAAGAATGGAGTGTCTCGTGGCCCATATTCGACCAGGACAGTTTAGAGTCTATTTTTAAGAACTTGGATTTTGAGTCAGTCCCCATTTCAAACAGAACAATAATTGAAGGATTGTTACCAGATGTCTATATTTGTTTTTCAACTGTTTGCTAATGGCCCTAGTAGTATGAGAAGAGAAGAAATTGGCAAATCTTCATTGAGATCTCCTGTCTCTATAGCAACTTATGGATGGTCTGCATTCATAGTACTCTATTTGCTCTATTTGCCAGCTAGGTGGCTCAGTACATATGACTGGACTTGAAGTCAGGAAAATCTGAGTTCAAACCGTGCCCTGAGCAAGATGCATAAACCTCTGCTTGTTTCAGTTTTCTCAACTATAAAAATGGAGATAATTATAGATTATTGTTATTTTCTAATCATGTTTAACTCTATGAGACTCCTTTTGAGATTTTCTTGGCAAAGAAAGTGGTTTTCCAATTCCTTCTCTAGCTTATTTAGATTTAAGTGACTTGCCCAGGATTTAACACCTAGTAAATTCTAAAATCACATTTGAACCCAGAACCTAGAATCTTCCTGACTCCAGGCCCAGTACAGTATTCATTAAGCCATCTAGCTGGCCAAAAATTGGTCTACCTTCCCAGATAGTTGTGAGGATTAAATGAGATGACACCTAAAATGTTTGGATACCTTAAAGTACTATATGAATGTCAGTTATGATTAAATAATGGCTCTTTTCCTCTCTAGATACATGATTATAGCAAACTTAGTTCCTCTTGTATGCTTCTCTACCCTCTCTCTTCAAATTGAGAATTGCTGCTAGGATAGATGGATTATGAGATTTCATAAACCCACGAAATAACTAAAAAGGGAAAAGAAGAGTGATCAAATCAGTGGTTCCATTTTTAATTCACCCAAGAGAAAATCCAATGTCTTTCCTCAATACACAATAAATAAACAAACTGGGAAGTAGCCATATTTAGAGCTAGTTTCAGAGTTTTGCCCCCAGGACTCAGTCTATCTGATTGATTTGTGTCAGAAAATGATTATCAGCTATAGCTATGAATCTTGGTAACTAAGGGGTAAATTACCTTGCTAAGGCAGTTTTTAGTAAAAGGAATTGCTGGTTATGTAAATACTTGGAAACAACTGTCTTCAGTATTTGTAAATGAAGAACACTGGCCTGTTTACCTGGGAGAGTTGTCAACTTAAGAGCTCAGATACAGCTCTTTTCTCTGCAAACACCTGAGTGCTGGATAGGAATAGACTAGACCTAGTTTACTGTGAGAAGGGGCATGAATTCATCTACACATTCATTATCCAGGGCCTAGATTCCCCCTATACTATAATGAATTACTTAAATTAAAGTCTTAGCTAGAAGTCTTAGAACAGAAAACCACTTCTAAGGAATATTATTCAGACATGGGCTGCACTGGGCTCCATTAGGGCCTCTTAAATTTTTTCCACTTGCTACCCCTTTTTGCCCAAGAAATTTTTACATGACCCTGTGTATATAGGTATATAGAAATAAGTCTAAAAACCAAACATTTACTGATAATAAATCATAATTTTTGTCCCCTTCCCTCCCCACTCAGTTACAAGATCCCATATGGGATCTTGAACCACAGTTTAAGAAGCTAGGGACCAGAAGACTTGCAGGTGTCCCTTCAAACTCAAAGATTCTGTGGTTTTGTAACAGGACCCTAAGCAATCTCTTCTTCACTATATTCAAGCTCTTCTTCTGTCTCACTCCTTTACAATTTATCCAAATACCTAGCCCATGACATTTCCTTATGTGAGCACACAGTAGGGAGCAGGGAAAGGTCAAGGAAAGATTTTGCCAGGCCCTCCCTTGTCTTCCCTCCATTGTTAAGTCTTCCAAGCCCTGGCCCATTGACATTCCCAAAACTTAACTGCCTTGCTTTGCATTTCTATAAGAAGTCTCTGGAGTCTATTCATTTTTTTTCCTCCCACCGAGACTGCCTATACCAGAAAGAGTATTTGGATTATTCATAGTAGAAAATGCTTTATAGAAAGTAAATCAACAAAGCCTTGCTTTTCTTGGGCCCCCAGCTCCAAAAATGACCCTTCTTTTCTAAGTTCTCCAGGCCTCCACAACCCTGTTAAAGAAGGACTGTGAGAGGTGTCAACAGTGAAATAATGCTTTCCAATTTGAAGATAGAGCTCTCCCCTATTTAAAAAAAAAAAAGCAATGACAACAATAACAACCGAAAAAGGCAACAACCACCACAACAAAACCACACTGGTTCTGTTGGTCTTTAAGCATTTATTAAATGCTTTCAAGTTACTAGACACTGGACTCGGTGGAAAGGATAGAAACAATGGCGAAATTAATCCCTGACCTCAAGAAATACGAATTCTAATTGAGAGATAGCATGTAAAAAAATAATAGTATATACAAAATACATATAGATTAAATAAAAGGTAATAACAATAATAGTTAATAAGAATAATAAATAACAACAACACTTACGTATTGCTTTAAAATTTACAAAGTGCTTTACAAATATTACATCATGTTATTCTCAGAACAACCCAAAGAGGTAAATGTTACTATTATCCCTTCTACACCATGTAGATCCCTCAAGGTAATCAGACACCTAGAGCCACATTTCCTCTCAGCCACTTATTATCTGTGTCATCACCTAGACTTAGTTTCCTCAGTTTCCTCATCTGTAAAGAGGGGATAATAGTAACACTTATTTCCTTGGGTTGTACTAAGAGCTAAAGACACATAGTGGTTAATTTATTCTCCTCCTTTTGTTTTTGTTGCTAGGTTAGCATCCCAAATTCGTGATGCACCAAAATGTTTGATCTGTTGAACTAGATAAATCACACCTTGAATATGCCTAGGACAGGAAAATTAATTCAATTTAATAAGTGTATATTTGGCACCAGTTTTATGCAAAGCACTATGCTAGATGCCAGTGGTACCAGTAACAAAACAAGCAGTCACAAACTAAGAGCCTCTTCTTGGCTAAAGAACAGCTATTTAATTAATTTTTTATAGGGATACAAAAAGAACATTTAAGTAAAAACAAGGTAATTTTGGGGGAGAAGTAGAAGTAATGTGACTCAATGGATAAAGTACTATAATTGGAATCAGGAAGGCCTGGGTTCAAATTTAACTTCAGACATTTATTTGCTATGTAAAATTGGACAAATCAATCTTCTCAGTTTCTTCATTTATAAAATAGGGGTGATAATAGCACCCATTTCTCTTATTGGGAGAATAAAATGAGATAATCTTTATAAAACCTTTGGCAGACCTTACAATTTTATGGAAATGATATAATAATAGAGGGTATCTAAGTGGTACAGTGAATAGAATACTGGGCTAGAGATCAGCAAGACTCATCTTCATTAGTTCAAGTCTGGTCTTAGACACTTAATAGCTATGTGATCCTGAGCAGGTAACTTAACTTTGCCTCAGTTTCCTCATCTGTAAAATGAACTGAAGAAAACCCTAAATGGGGTCACAAAGAGTTAGACATGATTGTGTAACAGTAATAGTGATGGATGTTATGACTAATAATGAGGGGAATCAGGAAAGGCAGAAAGTTCTCATAGTAATCTGATTTGCTTGCAGTGATATAGTTTATATTTATGTAACCTTTTAAGGTTTGCAAAATGTTTTACAAATATCTCATTTATGCATTACCATATTACTGAGATTTGGGGCAAGTATTTTTTGTGTCAGTTGTTCATGTAGAAAAATTAAAATCTAAGAATCTTAAGGGTACTGATAAAAGTCACACAAAATTTGTGGTTGAACTGGGACTAGAATTTGGTACTTTGCCAGCTGTAGGAAGAATGGTAAAGTAGGTGAATCAGAGAGACTCACTTTGGAACGAATCTCAGAGGTCATGCAGTTTGCCTTGTTTGTGGACAAAAAAATAAAAAAAAAATCACCATATGACATTCCTGATCTTTGTTTTGCCTTCTGAGGCCAAGAAGAACAAATCCAATCCCTTTTTTTTTTTTTTTTAGCCTCTTCTCCTTGATAACTCTTGAAATGCTTGAAGACAAATATTCTACCCTTCACTCCCAGAACCTCTTTTCTCTAGGCTAAACATCCCTACCTCTTTTAACCACTCCTTGAATGATTTGATGTTGAGCCTCCTCATAATCAGGCATTCAAGTGAGTCTCTGAGTCTCAATCTCCTCATCAAGTTTAGTCAAAATTTACTTCTCTCATGTTCCAATGGACCAAGAACCTCTTCTTGGATAAGGAACAACCACTTAAATAATCCATCTGGATGCATTAATGAACATTAAATACCTCAGTGTATAATTTCTCCAGGTAACATTCATGTGTTGTAAAATGGTATTCAAAATGATACAACTTATTAAAACACGGGATCTGTGAACTTAAAAAAATTTAATGTTAAAATTGTACTTCAGTATAGCAAATTCTGCAATATATAATAGTCTTAATTCTGCAATAAGGCAACATGTGAGTTCCTAAAAATAACCTCAATGTACAAATAATAAAAACCACAGGGCTTTTGAGGGAAATGTAGTCAAGGGATACAATACTCAAAAATGTCATTATTGACAAATTTAAGAATATAGAAAGCTAATAAGATGGTAGAATATTTTTATATACATGTATATATTTTATAGATATTTTGTATATATGTATATATAATGTATATATATATATATATATATATATATATATATATATTGAGGCTATCATATAGACATATTAGATAGATAGATAAAATATAAGGAAATGCATAAATACTACAATAAAGAGTGATGGCATCCTTCCTTTGAACTGATCCTCTATGGCCTATAATTCCTATTGCACTGGACAAAAAAATAAATATGGTCTTTGACCTTAAAAAAGAATTTCAATTTTTTTGTTTGCTTTTAATAGAAGTATATACAGGAAGAGTTGCAAATTATGAGTGTGAACTGGTAGTTATCTGTGTTTTTTCTATTTATTATAGAGAAAATCAAGTATAAGCAAAAGAAAAATTCCATTTATGCTTAAAATGTCCTCTATTATATCACTCATTTACATTTTCAAAAGAAGTTTTTTGGTAGAACTAACTATAATTGGTTTTCTTTGTAATTTTGTATATTGTATTTTGTACATTTAAATGGAAGCTAAATGGTATGATGAATAAAGTCGTGGATCTAGATATGTTCAGAGGCATTTACTAGTTATGTCACCCTAGACATAATCATGTAAGCTCTGTCTGCCTCAGTTTTCTCATCCACAAAATTCAGATGATAATAGCACCTACCTCCCACGGTGATTGTGAGGATTAAATGAAATATTTGTAAAGTGCTTTGCAAACTTTAAAACAGTACACACACACACACACACACACACACACACACACACATATACATACATATATGTATGTGTGTTAGTTATTATTTTAAAAATACATTATTCTAAGAAAGGATCATAGACTTCCTCAAGAGCCCCCTGTCCAAGGTATCTATGATACAAATATGGTTAAGAATCCCTATCTTAAACCCAGAGTAACTCTTTCTAGCAAATTTTTCACTGTGCTAGTTTCATGCTAAGCTGTTGCTAGGAAGGGAAATTTTTCTCTGGTTCTTTTTTATAGTGTATTTCTTGTTGTTGTTTACTCATTGCAGTCCTGCTTGACTCTTCATGACCTTATTTAGGGTTTTCCTGTCAAAGATACTGGAGTGTCTCTTTTTTCCTTCTTCATACTATATATAGATAGTCTGTCTAACTACTTCATCCTCATATCCCAGTCTTTTTGGTAGTAGTTTTCCCATTTTGTTTGCATGAAGAATGGTTAGTACAGTACCTAGAAGCTTGTATCAATAAAGTATTTCTCCTAGGACTGTGTGGTAGTTAGGGTTCAATTATAAAATTATATCTATCCCCAGTCATTGAGAAGAGAAATGTTGCTTTGAGCTATCTATGTCCTCCCCACTATCTTTTCTGATCTTGGTATTGAATCCATTTTTCCTTGACATAAATCCCACCTGCAAGCTTCAGTCTCACTTTCCAGGTTCCAGGCTATTTTGCATGTGAAATATGAGAATAAATTATATAATTCATGAAAATAGTGTGAATAAATTAGGCCAGACGCAGGAATGATGGTAAATGAGCTACATTTGCCACTAGTATGTCTTACTCTCCTTCTCATGTGTTCTACCATCACCACCATCACCAAATTCCCCAATTGGGCTAACTCATGACGATATGTCATCATAGTATAATTAATACGCCTTTATTGAGTACCCATTGGGGGTAGATCGCTAAGCTAGGTCCATGTGCAATAAAAACAAGAAAGTACATTTAAGTTGCTCTTAAAATGAATAGAAATTCAAAACTTTATGAGGAGAGGAAGGTCACAGCAAGCACAGGATC
The DNA here is from genome assembly GCF_902635505.1 of Sarcophilus harrisii. Taxonomy (NCBI): domain Eukaryota; kingdom Metazoa; phylum Chordata; class Mammalia; order Dasyuromorphia; family Dasyuridae; genus Sarcophilus; species Sarcophilus harrisii. The sequence continues at coordinate 208,897,431 of NC_045430.1, read as the reverse complement.
CAGTGAGAGGAAAAGTGTGAATATGTTCAAGTGACAGAGAAAAGAGATTATCATTTTCCACTTTAGTACTCCACCTGCTAGTGAGTAGATCAGATTGACCAATCAACTAGCATTTATTAAACATCTACATCTATTAATACATCTACAAAACAAGCAAAGTGAACTCAGTGCTAAAAGCTGGGGATGCAAAAAAAAAAAAAAAAAAAAAAAAAAAAAAAAGGTAATAGAAAATCTCTGCTGTGAAGGACCATGAAAACTCAGATACTGTACTGCCAGATGTTCTTTATCAGGGGAATGGATGAATAGTTATCTAAGTACCAAAGTGGTATCAAACTCTGACTCCTTAAGTTTAAGCATCCCCATGTGGTCATTTTTTTCTGAAAGCCCAATCAAGGTCCAACTAACGCATTGAATGGTCGCAATGTAAAGAGTACTCTATCAATAAAAACAAGCACTGTGCCAAGTGCTCAGAACATAAGGAAAGGCAAAGTGGTGGGCTAAAAATAAGAACTCAACCAGGGAAATTTAAAAGAGCATAGATTTAGCTCTAGAATGTCCTTGGCTGCTTCTGTTCTGTTTCCATAACTATCTATTCACACTTCTATAGTCTTTTGAGGTTTACAAAGTGCTCTCACAGCAACAAACTAGTGAGCTAAACTGTCCACTTCTTAGTTTTCCCCATTAATATATAATTGACGATTAGAATTAAGGGACAGAAACGTTAACTGACTGCTCTAAGGTCTTGCTTCTAGTAAACCAAGATGTGAACTGAGGTGTTGGTGACCCCAAATCCAGTTTTCCCCATTATGCCATGAATTATTGTTATTGCTTATTACAGTATAGTTCTCCTATAAAGACAACTAGCTGGCTTAATGGTTAGAATGCTGGGCCAAGAGTTTGGAAGATCTAAAGTCAAATACTGCCCTACATGCTCCCCAATTATGTGATCCTAAATAAGTCAGTTAACTTTTCTGTGCTTTAATTCCTTCATCTGTAAAATGAAGATAGTAATAGATGGAGCATTTTTTGGTGGGTTTTTTTTTGGTAGATTAGTGGTATCCAACTCTTTGTGGCCCCATTTTTAGAGCTTTCTTGGCAAAGATACTGTAGTAGTTTGTTATTCCTTTCTCTAGTTCATTTTATAGATAAGGAAACTGAAGCACACAAGTGTTAAATCCTTTGCCCAAGGTCATACAAGTAGTAAGTATAGAAGGAGAGATTTGAACTCAAATCCTCCTCTCTCCAGAGCAGACACATCACTGCTTAGCAGTCCCTTATTAACTCAGACCCTTATTAAATTTATAATTGAAATGCTATATAATATTCGGGGAGGGGAATAAGAGGGAAATCACAGCTTTCCTTCAATGATCATTCTCTCTAGCTGACAGTTAGGGACCACTCCCTGGCCATATTTCTTGGTTATCATAGATGAAAGTGCAAACTTAATTGTGAAAAATCCTATGGAGACTTCCTTTCACAGACTTTTGCCATTTCTTATCTGAGTGCTACCTCCAGGCTTGCTCGTTACAAGTCCCATTTCTGACTGATGGGTGTGATTAAAAGAAGGGGGAAAAAAGCATGAGGGAGACATGAAGAGATGACAAAGAGGTCCCTTTCACTCTCTGCTGGTATAGCCGCTCCAGAAGAGGGTTTAAGTCTTTGATTTCCAGGATTTCCCACTTCAGCTTTTAAACAAAGGTCAAACAAAAGGAATCTGGTAAATTGGGGATAGGGAGGCTGGGGAGTCCAAACAAGAGCAAATGCCCTTTATTAGGATTTCAGTCAAGCTTCTTTGTATTTCATGACTTTTTCCTCTGGATCAGAGAATGAAATCTTTTTCTCCTGACTGTCTTTTTATGTGATTTTTGAGAGTTATATATCATTCTGAGTTATAATATGCCCCCTATTTTTTTCTACCTAGTATCTCATTATGAATATCTGCCCTAGATCACTTTAAAGAAAATTAAAATGCATCTTCTTTCCTTTTGTTCCATCCTAAGCAAGGGCCTCCAGCAGCACTTTGCTTATAATCTCAGTTTATTTGTAGCCTTGGCTTCAGTCTGCATGTATTGATCATGATGTCATATCATTAAGGGATACTGACCACAGAATAAGGCCCCCCATTACAAATAACTAATAATGGCTTGTTTTGACATGATGACCAGCAAAGGCAATCACTCCTCATTTACTAATTTGTTAGTGGTTAATTTACATGTGGTTAAATAAGGCAATATCCCCTGGTCCCATTCTGGTTTCCCATTTTGTTAAAGGGGATTCTGGAGAAGGGGTAAAGAGAAGGTTTGTTGTTGAACTGGTTCAGTTATGTCTGACTCTCCAAATCCCATTTGGGGATTTCTTGGCAAAGATACTACAGTGGTTTGCCATTTTCTTCTCCAGTTCATGAGGAAACTGAGGCAAACAGGGATAAATGACTTGTACTAGGATCCTAAAGCTAGCAAATGTTTGAGGCTGAATTTGCACTCAGACCTTCCAGGCTGCAGTCTGGTACTCTATTTATTGCGTCACCTAGCTGCCCCAAAAAGAAGATAGACTGTAAGAAAGAATAACCATTCTTATCTCACTGGATCCACAAGTACTGTTGTATGTCATAATCATTTTCCTTTGAGTAGTTTTCTCCCCATTCATCCAACTAGTAAATACAGATGAGTCAGTATGGTACAGTGGGAAAAATGATATTTGGAATTAGAGGACCAGGTTCTAATCTTACCTTTGATATCTCTTTGACCTTGGGCAAATTAATTAACCTTCCTGATTCTAGTTCTCTAAAGAAAAATAAGGAGGCTTAGAGAGGTAGTCTCAGGTCCTTCTATGTCTTAGGAAAATGATTCTGTGCTGGAGAAAATGAGACTCTTCTTCTGTTTTATAGTAAAAGTAAACATGGCAAATATTTAATAAATATAATAATGGTCAAGCATAAATTATTTTGGTCTTTGCATTTTAAAGGATTATAAATGCTTTTAAAAATTATGAAACCTTTATGACTCTTCACCTGCCAAAATGCTTCTTGGGATTAAATTCCTTGACTTCTATCTACCCCTCTGAAGAAAATGATCAAGAGGCTTTGGACATTATTTTTCTGCAAAACCAATTACATTCTGTTGATACCTGTTATTGACATCATTTTTGGGGGGAGAATATTCCCCACCCCACAGAACCTCCATTATATCAAAGAAAAATAAGCAAATAGGGACTATGTATACAACATTCTGCCCTGGTAATCCTCCACCTCTCTGGCACAAGGAACAAAGTAACATCTCATCTGTTTACTTATTCTTAGTGATCTTTTCACATACACCATTATCACTGTATATATTGATTTTTTGCTGAATGTATTTGTGTAAATATAATTATGGGGAAATTATAAATATTTTATATAATATGTATATACATATATACATACATATACATGTTTTTCATTTTTCAGTTGTTTGACATTTGGTGATCCTATCTGGGGTTCTCTTGGCAAAGATACTGGAGTTATTTACCATTTCCTTCTCCTGCTCTTTTTACTGATGAGGAAAAGGAATTAATCAGAGTTAAGTGACTTTCTCAGGGTCACATGACTAATCACATATTATCTGAGGCCAGATTTGACTCAGGAAAGCAAGCTTTCCTGACTCCAGGTCCAGAACTCTATCTACTGCATTAGGATCAAACTATTCAAAATTTTCAATACGAAAAATTATGACATCCAAAAAAGGGTAGCTCATTTAATAAATCTTAAAAATTAATAAAATAGATAATTAAAGGAGGGAAGCATTCACAACTCCATCTGTTTATTTTCTGAAATATGTTTCTTCAAAATTATGGCTGAAGAATATTTCATTTTACTTGTCCTAATAATGGATTGAATCACAACTAGTTCCTAATTCTTAAAGACTATTAGTAATAATAATGATGTTAATTGACATTTATAGTACTTTAAGGTCTCCAGAGTATCTTATCTTATTTGTGCTTCTTTCTGTCTTTATAATCCCATGAAATAGGTAAGAGAGACATCTTTATCCACATTTTATAGCTCAGTTAATCATTAAACATCTATTAAATACATCCCATATCCTGGGCACTATGCTTGAGGCCTTTCTTTTTAGTCAAGGAACTTATATTCCAGTGTTAAAGATAAGTACATGTATACACCATAAGAATTAAGAGAATAAATACCAAAAAAGAAATCACAAGGTAGTTAGACAAGGTACTTATTGCTTGGATATCAGGAAAGCTTGGTATAGAATATAGTGCTTGTACTAAGTTTTGAAAAAACAAAGGAAATTCTCTGAGATAAAAGTGAAAAGGAATTGTATTTTAAATATGGAATAAGGGCTTGAGAAACAAAGATAATGACTGTTTGGCTAGATCACAGAATGTGAAAAGGAGGTTAATAAACTATGAGGCTAGAAAGATAGACTGAAGTCAGATTGTGAAGAACTTAAAAACATTTTTTAAAAAGCCAACATATAGGATATGCTATTTTTCAACTGTGACTTTTCACTGACTATCCTCATCTAGAATATTAGATATATCCTCTCTCTCCCTTCACTCCACTGATAGTGTCTTATATCATATGTATTACACATATACAATTATTTCTATATTATCCTCCCCAACCAATTTTTGAAGAAAACACCTTGAGGGCAGAGACTATGTTTTTCTTTTTCTGTGTATTCTCAGTACTTAGCAGGGTACTCGATATGCAGTAAATATCTAATAAATGCTTGTTGACCAATGGACTGACTGATAGAAAACAAGAGGAAAGAAGCCAATATTAAGGAGAGGTTGAAGATTCTAGAGGAAAAAAAATAATTTAAGTTGCTATCTATAGGAGAAATAGAATGGGATGGATTCAAACGCTTTTGTTTTAGCGCTGACCTTGGCATTATGAAGAGCTACCAAGTAGATGTTACAGTGCTGAGTCCTGTAGGACCTAAGTTCAATTCCAGGGAAGCTAAATGGAATAATGGATAGAGTACCCAATCTGGAGTCAGGAAGACTCATCTTCAAGAGCTCAAATCTGACCTTACACACCTACTAGCCCTGTGACTCCAGGAAAGTCACTTAATCCTGTTGCCTTGGCTTCCTTGTTTATAAAATAAACTGGAGAAGGAATGGTGAACTACTCTAGTACCCCTTCTAAGAGAATTTTAAATGGGGGTCACCAGGAGTAGGGCAAGACTGAAAAATAACTCAACAAAAAGAAGTTCAAATCCAGCCTCAGCCACTTCCTAGATGTATAACCCAGGGCAAGTAATTTAAACTTTGTGTCAGTTTCCTCATTTATAAAATGGAGATCATCGTAGTCCCCACCTCCCAGATTTCCCAAGGATTGCTGCGGGAATCGAATTAGATAATATTTGTAAAGTCTTTTGCAAATCTTAAAGTGATACATAAATACCAACTGTTGCTATTATTGTTACTGTTATATACAATATAATAATATGATTATTATTGTTGTCATGAATTAGGGGAAAGGAGAAGACAGTGGAGGATAATATCAAGGAGGTTTGAGTTGAAGAAGATGAGAGAAGAGGGATCTCAAGACAAATAGTCTCAATTTCCCTGACTCCAGGTAGAACACTTTTATCTGGCCAGAAAAATAGCAGTGAGAGCCATCACACATGTGCCAGGAAATGTTTGTGGTTAAGAAAAACACAAAGCTGGGAAAATTCACACTTCTAAGTTGCTATCCCTGCTGAGAGCCTTCTCCGCTTTCTACATGGCTGCTTGCTTCTCCACATAGCAGCCCATGGCATGAGGCTAATAGCTAGCATCTCTACTGAGCTGCTGTTTGCCACTCTGATGCTACCTGCTGCTGTGTGACTTCTTTCCTCAGGGTAGGAAGGGTCTATCAGCTCTTTTAGCTCACAGCCACAGGGGGTGTGTAGCTCTATTGTGATTCCAGACCTCATCTAGTCACATCCATCTGGTTAGGTAGCTAAAGAAGCCCTTTGGCATTTAAGTTTGTCTTTTCAAATGAACTTCTCTGCTGGTACTCAGACTCCCCCAGGATGTTCTCTTATCTGATCTATGGTCAGATAATTCCTTTTAACTAGTTGTACCATTAATTGGTTGAGTTACAACAAATCATCCTGAGACTATGGCTGAAAAGGCTTCGCTGGGGATGGTGAAGCTGGGAACCGAATGGGTGGCTGAATATCTGGGAGTGGGACCAAAACTTACTTCAAGTACCAGGGAATTCTACTTGAGGAGAGTAGCCCAAATTTTTCTATCAAGATATCAAAGATATGATGGGACTAGATATAAAATGTTGTACCTAAGGTAGGTAGCACTGTGGATAGAATACAGGTGTGGAGACAAGAAAATCTAGGTCAAATTCTGCCTCAGACATTTATTAGCTATGTGACTCTGGTCAAGTCACTTATCCTTTCTGTGCTTCAGTTTCCTCCTCTGTAAAATGATGATTATAATGTCACCTACCTCTTCTTGTGGGGATCAAATGAATATAAAGCACTTTGTAAACCTTAAAATATTATATACATGATAGCTCTTATAAAAATTATTACCTTGATGTGATATAAGATTAAATATGATAAATTAGGATAAAATAGGATAGAATTTAGTGCAATGTGATATTCATCCAGGGCCATTTCTAATCATCTTGATCTATATGTTGCCACTGAACCCAGATGTCTCTGGAGGGGAAAGTGAGACAGGTGATCTTGCAGAGCCCTCGCTCACTTAAATTCAATTCACTTGCATGTCACTGCATCACCTCCCTGATGTCATGTCCTCTTCCGGAACGAAGGACAGATAACAATTATTTTACACTCCATTCTGGATTTCATAAATGCACCTACAAATATGTGTGTGTTTAAGACTCAAATTGCTAATACGTAACGGAAATAAAAGGGGAAAGAAGTGTGAGTTTTCTGTCTGTTACATTAGATTTCAGTTGCTTTTGAACAAAACTGTCCATATTTAAATATTTGTATTTATAGAGATTTATATATACATTGTCTATACACATACATTGTATGTATAGAGATATATTTAGATACATATAAAGGCAAAGTACATTTTTATCTATGAATTGTATATCTCTGAATTTTAAAATGTATGTAATAAAAATTTTTAAAGGTGAAGGATAATTTAGATTCTCAACTGATATTCTTTTTATTATTTAAATAGCTTGTGTGCTTATTAAGCATTAACTACCACTCTGTAGGAGGCAGGAACAAGATGCAGCCTCATTAAGCCTGCCATAAAACGTAGCCTTGTTAGAGAACCCTTTTCAGGAGGTTAGTAATTACCACAAGGTAGTTATTGGGGGTGGGGAAGTGGGAAAGGATTCTGGATGCAGTATGTCACAAATGTAAGAAAGATGGAAAGGAGCTGACCTACTCATAAGGCTGTTGCAAACTAGAGATAAATCATAGTCTGGTTCTCCATACCCTTTTTATTAGTCCTTTTTTTTTCTAACTGAACTTTCCATCCTTTCTCTTCCCTGAAGAACTAGTTTCTAGTTTCCAAAATGTGAGAGAGATGTAGAGAGATAGTGTCAGAGATACAGAAAGATAGAGAGACAAGGAGAGAAAATGTGCATGTGTTGTGTGTGTGTGTGTGTGTGTGTGTGTGTGTAAATGTGTGTGTGTATGTGTGTATGTGTGTGAGTGTGTGTGAGTACTTTTATGATAAACATCTTTAACTTGAGATCTATAGACTGGATAGCTTTCAGGAATTCTATGAAGTTGTATGAGAAAAATAATTCCATTTTTATTCCAGAATAATTGGTTTCCTTTGTAAGCCTAAATATTTTATTTTATGCATTTAAAAACTCAGTGCCTGACACACAATAAGGAACATAAATAAATGCTTGTTGACTTGACCTGAGAAGGATTTCATAGAATTCACCAGACTGCCAAAATGATCCATGAAACAAAAAAAGGTTAAGAACCACTGTTTTAAGAAAAGCCAGTACATGAAAAATATATGACAATTCTGATTTACCAAACAAGTGGGGGTGGTGGGATTTGTTTGTCTTACATGGCAAGCTGCCTTAGTGAATGCTAAGTGATTTGTGAAAATGAAAGGAAGGTTTCCAAGTATAGAATGGATCACCTAAGGATATTTATGGGGAATTGTAAAGAAGAATTCTAAGCTACCTCTGGAAAGGAAGAGCCTAGCACAGACTTTTCAAAGAGAAGCCATATGACATATTATTATTGATAATGATAACTAAAATAATAATATAACATATATAATGTTTTGATGTTTGCTAAGAATTTTATATATATTATTTGATTCTCATAAAAGCACTATCCAGTAGGTGCTAAGTTAAGTGACTTGCCCAGGTTCATGGAGCTAGTTTGTGAGATAGGATTTGAACTTAGCTTCTTCTGAGTCCAAGTCTATAACTCTGCTCATGATACTTGGAGCTGAGGCCTCAATGTGATTTGGAACTCTGACACCTATTAGTTATAAGCAAGATAAACATATTTACATAAGGAAAATCGTGGTCCAGATGCCTTCAAATTTCTTGCCCATATCTGACATTCTATAAACTAATAATTCCTTCATAAATTTTATTTGTAAATTACATCTTTTTATAATTCAAATTTTAATCAATTTTACAAATTAATTTGTCTTCATAACATTCCTTGGGATCCATTAAATTCCCATGGACTAGCTTGAGTTTTTGCTTTTAAAAAAAATAGAATATTATGTTATTTTTTAGGAAAAGAAGGAGTTTGGGCTCCTACAAGAGAATATCATCTTAGTGGGAGGCAGGATTGGACTTGGAGGGAGGGAGAAAGGATCAACCCTCTGGAATATTGACCTTGGACAAGGTCAAGAAAACCTTGGCTATAATGTAGAACGTATGTGCTAGTAAAATAAATACCCAAGAGCACTCTCTCTCTCTTTCTCTCTCTCTTTCTTTCTCTCTTTCTCTTTCACTTTTACTCTCTCTCTCTCTCTCTCTCACTTTTACTCTCTCTCTCTCTCTCTCTCTCTCACACACACACACACACACACACACACACAGACACTTTTTTTTCCCTAGTAAAGAACTGGCAAGCAAAATCCAGTCACTATAAGCAGCTAAGGTCTCCATGTTGTACAGTTCTTACTTTATACAGACTGAAGCACAAAGTCTTTAGATCTGTATTAATGAAGGCAGAAAAGCCTTCTATATGTTTGTATGAATGGCTAATAGGGAGAACATTTCAAGAGCTCCAGGAGAGTGTGTTTGGCCTAGAATGAGGAAGACTAAGGTTCAAATTCAGCCTCAGACATTTACTACCTGTGCAATCACTCTTAAGTTTTCAATTTGTTTTTTGTAAAGATTTTAGTAAAGTAAGACAGATATGGCTAGTGGTGATCAACTAATTGACCGTAAAATTATTTGCAGACATGCAACCTTGAAACTGATATGATTAATTTTTTTGGAAACAATTCTTCTTTAAGAAAAAATCTAAGATTGTTACCTAATAGAGAACCATTATAAATATTTTGAACTAAAACGCAAAAAACAAAAAATATGTATCATAAAGAATATAAAAACAGATAAGCAGATGCTGTTGAGGTCCTATCAGGAGATACTTTAATGTGTCTTTAATGAAATACTCCTTAAGACTAAATAAATAGGTCTGAGTAGCATTTTTATATTTTTCAAACAAATTTCCTTCCCTTTGAAGACAGATGAATATAGGTTTCCTGGCTCTCTGCCTACCAAGAAAATAAATGCCAAATTTGAAATCCGTACTGTCATTTTGAACTTCAAAGACCCACTCTGATCCTGGGAAGAGCACTAGATTTAGAAGCAAGGAGGGATCTGAATTCCAGTCCTAGCCCCTGGTACTTACTAGTACCATAACTGTGGACAGGTCATTTAAATTCCCCAGGCCTCAATTTTACTCATCTATAAGATGGGAATAATAATAATAATGTTTCCATTATCCCAGATTTGCTGGAAATAAAGCAGTTTATAAGCTTCAAATATTTAGCGTTCTAAGTTGAAAAGCAGTTGGGAACTTTGAAAGAAGTTTTCATGAGGGTCAGATAGGCTGATGGGGGGGGGGGACAGTATCAAAGCAAGGCTGGTTCAGAGTAGACGCAGCTTGCTACAAATGCTCAAAAATAATGAAAACCCAGAAAGTTTTTTTTTAAGTATCATTTGTTGTTATTCAGCTATTTCAGTCTTGTCTGACTCCATGGCCCCATTTGGGATTTTCTTGGTCATGATTATTGGAGTGGTTTACTATTTCCTTCTCCAACTCATTTTACAGGTGAGGAAACTGATACAAATAGGGTTAAGCGATTTGCTCAGGCTCACAGAGTTAATAAGAGTTCTGATTCTAGGTCTGGCATTCTGTTCTCTTCTAGCTGCCCTTTTTGAACTATTCGGCAATATAAATATAAGTTGAATTGTTTGTTGGATGGTGTTAATATTTCCACTGCTGAACTTAACTTTGGAAACTCAGTCCCTGAAAAAAGTCTCCTTTTAAATAAGAGATGGTGATTTTGACAATATAAGGATAGTGAAGATGGAAAATTCTTTACTAACAATAGTGGTTGCTTATGCTAAAGTATTATAAGCAAGGGCTTCCCAGGGGCAAGAGAATATCAAATCATTTATATGTTGTCTTGTTACTAGAACCTTGATGGAGTACTAAGAAAGATCCAATATTCTCCCCTTTTTCCTTCATTTGTACCTCGGCATCCCAAGTAAAGTACTCAATATAATTTACATTTTAAAAAAAGCCTCATTATTGTTTTTCACTAAATATTGTTGACTTACTGGTCAGGCTGACTTCTTCCTATTCCACAGAATCCCAGAGTTGGAAAGCCCTTCCATGTAAAGACCTCTAGCCCAAGCTATACCTTAGTGAGAATCTCTTCTCCACCATTAAGGGACATCCTGCAAAACAATTCAGTCTTGGCTGGAAAACGACCAAAGAAAGGGGATCCATTACCTCCCATAGCAACTAAGTTCACTTTTAGATAATGCTAGTTGTGAGATTTGATTTTCCCTTCTTTCATCAAGCCTAAATGTTAGCCTTGGAAATCTGTTGAGAAAGGTTTCTCCTCTCCAGAAAAGAATATGATAACATCCCTCTTGAAATGATCTAGTCCAAAACTTCTTAAACTGAAGGTCACAACTCCAAGTGGGGTTATGTAACTGAATGTGGGGTTCTTAAAAATTGGCCACAGTAAAAGGTTTCTGAAGACAACAACCAAAAATTAATTAAAAATCAAATATCCAATGAATGCAAGGTGTTTCTGGTAGCACTTTCCCATTTATATAACCAACTTTATTGCAGCCTTCATTCTGAACACACAACCATGTGCACTTTGCGCTGTGCAGGGATAAATGCCGCCTGAAATATTTCAACTCAGATTCCAGACCTCTGTCACATAAAAATTTCTCCAGCAAGAAAGGCTCATGAGTGGAAAAAAGTTTAAGAAACTCAGATCTAATCCCATCCACTCATTTAACAAGTGAGAAAATTTAGGTACAGAGAAAGACCTTGTAAAAATGAACAAAAGAGAGACCTTGTCCATCTTCACACAGGCAATAAGGAGCAGAGCAAAGATTTGAACCCAGCCAGATTGCTTAAAGGTAGGTACAGTGGTCAAGCTTTGTATCAGAAAGATCTGAGTTCAAATATGGTCTCGAATACCTAGTAGCTTTACAATTCTGGAAATGTCATTTAAGCTTTGTTTACCTCATTTTCCTCAGCTGAAAAATGGGAATGAGTACTTATCTCAAAAGACAGTATGAAGATCAAATGATATAATATTTATAAAATGTTCAGCCACATAATAGGTGTTTTCATAAATTCTTGTTTCTTTCCTTCCCTACCTCTTTCCTAAAAATTACTCAAGCCTATTTTCAAAGAGAAGCATAAAACCTGAGCCTATGGAAAAGTCAAGGCATTCTGTTTAGTACATTTTCCTTTTCTTTGATACTGACCAACATTTCTACTGTTTTGATTTTATTCTAGATCATAGCTCTGTCTTTCTAAGATACCCAGTAACCTCAAGTCCTAAGAAGAGACCTACATATATTTGAAGGATTTTGCCTCTCTCTCACCAGAGGCTCACAAGCTCAAATAGATTGTTTCCAGATGTAGTTATTCCTATCCCCACTTGTACACATGCAGAAGTAGGATATATTACTAGGGATATAAGGTTTTTTGTTTTTTGTTTTGGGTTTTTTTTTTTTTTTGGTTCACATCCCGATGTGTGAAATAGCCAGAGGACCACAACTATATCTGGCATAATAATTGATGTTTTATTTGCATATAATTTTCATGTTCAGTATGTTTTATCCTAGGAACCATTCAAATTAAAATAATAATAAGTTTGAGTTTTTTTATTCCTCCTTCTCAATACGTACTTTTTATTTTTTAAATATATTTTATTTCCTACCGACTCTTGCTATACTTCATTTAAGCTCATTGACATCCATTTAAATATCTGAACCTAAAGAACTCCGCTATTCTTTTATTTTACTAAACTTCTTTCATTTCAAAGTAGCTCAGATTTCTCAAGAGCAAGCATATCTATTTCATTTTCCTATCTCAGAGTTTTCCCACTTTCACAACTTTATTCTTTATGGCCCTTTGTCTGGCACTCTTCCTTGACAGTTCACCTGCTAAATTTATACCCAACTTATATGACACATTCTTTAGGAGACTTCCCTTGATCATCTTTGTTAGCAACAACTTTGGACCTTCCAAATTTGTTAATCACTTAGATCCATTTTGGATTTATCCCTATATTAGAATCTCCCTAACAGTAGAAATTGTATCTTATTTAGACTTTGGAATTTCTAACTATATCACCCTGTTTCTCCACATCTAGTGAACTCTCCCTAATAATAAAGACAAAATTCAACAAAAACAACTACAATTTTAATAGCATGTATAACATCACTAGCTATAGTTAGCCCCCCACTTCTTCAAGGGTCTTTTCCAGAAAATAAATGAGGCATCTGATATTCCTAGAGGTTAAGTAGCTTAAGCGATCCCATATATAGGATTGATCAAAAAAACATTTATCAAGTACTGTGTGTCAGAAAGTGCCAAGTACTTGGGATACAAAAAGAGCAAAAACTTTTCCTGTTATCAAGTAGCTTACAGTCTAATATTTTCACAGAACTAGATCTGGCAGGAGTTTTTAGAAGTCATCTAGTTCAACTTCTTCATTTCATAGATGAAGGAACAACCAGGAAGATGAGGTGATTCCAGTAGTAAGTGACAAAACTAGCCAACAAATTCAAGCCTACTGTTTCTCAGTGCAGCCCCTCTTCAATTCAGCATTTCACCATTCTTTCCAATTCCCTCCAGAGAGTGTCAAATTGAACTTGACTCTGGTCAGACTAAAAGCTCTATGTCCTACATTCCCAGTACATAGTGCTGCCTCCCTCTAATTGTTTGGGAATCGCAATTACACCATCTTGTCATGGTTTCCCCTCTCTTGCTGGCACCCAATGATTCAGATCATTTTCTTTCTCCTCTTGTCCTTTAAATCTCACCTGTTCTATATTGTTTCTGAAGGTATTTGCTCTGGACTATGTGACAGTAAGCTAACTGGATAAATTTGCTACTTGGGACACTGTGGTATACCTCCTAAGTAACATACTTGCATTTTAACAAGGGCTTCTGGAAAATTTGCCCCCAGAGGAACCATTCTCACCCTAAGAATTTCAGGTAATGCACCATTCTAAGGATATGGCATATTCTGTTTTTGCACTGAATCCATTCTATTATCTTAACTTTTCTTGAGTCTTGGGGTTTGAGAAGGGCTCGATAATTTTCTGGCTCTCTCTTACCTCACTCCTTAGACTTTTAAAACTAGTATTCAACATTTTTGACACGTGGCAGGTCTGAATTCTTTCTTCTGAAACTTCTTACCATGGAAAAGCTAATGATTGTTAATTGAGTAGTTGGGTAGAGATGGCATAGGATCAAAAGAATCTTGGATGTGGAGACCTCACAAAACAGTTTTCTAGAAATGATGTCGCAGGGAGCCCACATCCACAGCTTCTGCTCCCCTCCCCCTTTTATCAACAAATTAACATCCTGTGCAATAAACTCAGAACATGAATAATCAGCTCCAAAGCAGAGATTTCTTTTTTAAATGTGTGTACGAAACAAAGAATCCTATTTATTAATATGTTGTGTAGCATTTAGAAGAGAAACCAAAAGATATTTATGTATGTTAATATATGTTCATTAATTTTCTCAGACACCTGCACTCGATGAGCAACACCAGGCTTTACATAATTTTTAATATGCCTAGATTTCTCCCTGCCTTCCCTCCTCCAAAGAGTATTTCCGTGTTTTGGTAGCCAAGAAGAGAATGGTGGAGGGATTAGGATTCAAACAAACTAAATAAAAAACTTCCTTCCTCTCCAAAGGAAAACTTGCAAACACATTTGTTGGGGGGGATGCTTTTATTCAGACAGATTTTTTTTTTTATACAGCAAGCTTTAAGTTTGGGGAGGTAGACAAAGCAAGGTATAACTACTCACATGAATGGAAAGCTAGCCTAGAAAACCCACAGAGGGATGGGGTAGCCTTCCAACTATCAATTCATTAATGCTTGAGACCGTCATTGCATTGTTTTCTTGTAATTATACACACCTCATATGCTTGCTTTTTAAGACATTAATTGCATGATTAGTTTTATGATTTCTTCTGATTACCAATTAAGTTACCTTTTTTTTTTTGTATTTCATACATACCATTAGACTTTATGGTGCTGCTTTTTTAATTTCTCACCTAGCAGGGGTTCTCACACATTCGAAGGCTACATTATCCACTCAATAAACAGAGAGAGTTTAATTTTCTGTGTAAAGTATTGGTGTGGACTTAGAAAGATGATGTTTCAGATATTATGCTATCAGGAGTGACATTTAGTTTTCCGGGGGGGAGGGGGAAATCTTGTTTTTCACTATCATAATGATGTTCACAGAACAGAATTTTAAAGATGTGTGGAGGCAGAACCTAGGGACTTTGTGCCTAATGGATGAGTTGAAGATGAACTGTTTTGTCAGATCTTCTATTATTTTGTCCTGTTTGTTTTTTTTTAATATGCCTAATGTATGGACATATGGCATAGTTTTTCATTGTAATAATAATAAATGCTTATTTATTTTTAATTTTATTTATTATTTATGATCTACATTTATATATAATTTATTATTTATAAATGAATAATTAATTATTTTTTTGAAATTAAGTAAATAAATGGAGATATGTATATGCAGATACTCAGACAGGTTAGGGCATATCAGGATTCTGGGGGAAAGTTTCTTACCAGATTTCCAGGAAAGATAACTTGGGCAAAATGCTGCAACTGCACCCAAAACAACTTCTGTTTTCCCCTTTGGCTACCTCAACCTTCTCCCTACCCCCAACTAAAATGAATACCAGATCAGCAGAACAACTTCATACAGTGTGCCCTTCTAAGGAGAAGGGATGATTTCATACCATTGATTCCCAGCCCTTTGAACAAAGGGTTTGGCCAGTAATGCCATTTATAATATTGTATAGGGTCTGCAGGCATGCCACATTGATTTGAATGGATGTCCAGTCCTGATACCCTGGCAGTCACATGAGCTTTAAAGGATGAATCCTCCAGGAGGTCCAAGATACCTTTAATTGGATGGGGCTCTGGAAAATGAAACTTCCAATTTTGATGTTGATCCTTAAAGTGTTAGATTGACAAAGCTTTTCATTGTGGACCCCTCAGAGTGAGGGGGGAGGAAAGGGTGGGGAAATATCCAGGAGGTACCATATGCTGTCCTCCTAGAGCTCGGCGGGCTGCAAGTCAGTTTGG
Organism: Sarcophilus harrisii; assembly: GCF_902635505.1. Classification (NCBI taxonomy): domain Eukaryota; kingdom Metazoa; phylum Chordata; class Mammalia; order Dasyuromorphia; family Dasyuridae; genus Sarcophilus; species Sarcophilus harrisii. The sequence continues at coordinate 208,881,606 of NC_045430.1, read as the reverse complement.
AGAAATGTGCAAAATGGAAGGTGTTTCTGTGATAACAAGTATGAACATCCCCAACTCTTTAAAAGCTACCTTTTTTATAAATTGTAGGGGGAAATAGTTGTTTCCTCAAATAACTCTTAATTTGTTCTGGTTGTGGGTTCCCCTTTTAATGACACATTAAAAAAAAAAATCTCCTGCATTTATTGTCCTCCTTACTGTTGAATAATGTATGAGCTAGAGAGAAAGTTTGTCCATCTTGAAAGCACAAAGAGTTTCTCTAGCTGGGAGGCCAGTTTTAAATGAAGGAGGCCAGACAATAATAAGCATCTGTCTCCCCCCCTTCCCTCCCAGTTTGTGGTTCTCTTTATCTGGTGTGAGTGAGCAGTTACTATTTATTGAGGAGAGGGTTCACTGCTCAGAATATATTTGTCTAAAAATATAAAGTCTTATTTAGTGTCATATCCTATAGAATTAAAAAGGAAGTACATAAGGAAACTCAGTTTGATCTCACTTAAAAACAAAAGCAAAGTTTGAGTGATTTTTTAAAATTGTTTTTGTTTTTGTTTTGAGAGAAGGAGTGATGGGACAGAATGGGTAGCTGGTGCATCTAACTCTTTCTATGCTTCTATGATGAAGTCATTTTCCTTTTCAGAGCTTGCTTCTCATTTTATAAATGAAGAATAATAATATCTGTAAAATTTACCTCACACAGTTATGCAAGTCAAACGAGAATTATAGATCATAGATTTTTAAATTGGGAGAGACTTTTTAGAATCCATATAGTCCAACCCCCTTGATACAGATGAATATCTGAGGCCCCAGGAGAAGTTCAAGAACATGGCCCAAGATCTCACTCCAATAGAATGAGACTAACAAAGGACATCACCTTTACAGTTTCAGAGGTATGTACCATCTCTTGGCCACATGTGTTCCTTATATGTCTACCTCTCTGCTATTGTGATATAAGTTTATGCCCTCTCTTACCAAGGATGCTCTGTGTATTTGTGGGAAAGTACACTCCTACTGAATGGGGAATATTTTGTAGTTACTCTTTCTGCTATATTATCTTCACATAAAAATAATAAAGCCCTGTGCAAACATTAAAATATATATGTTAACTAGTAGTTATTACTAGCTGACTATAAATAAGAATGCATGCTGATGGGAACTCAGAAGATAGTAGGAACTATGACTCATAGGAAACTATTGGAATCTGGAAGTTCTAACCATCTAACCATGGGGTTTAGGACCCAACATATATCATTGGAGTTTCTAAAAGTAGGTACTGAAGACATATTCTGTATTTATTTATCTATGAACATGTTGTGTTTTCCACATCGAAAGTAATCTCTTTGAGGGCAGGAACTCTCACTATTGTATTTGTATCTTCAACAACTGGTAGAGTACATTATACATAGAAGATGCTCGATATATACTTATTGGTTTAAAAGAACCAGTTACTGTTCCTGCCACTGCATCATGAATTCATTATGTGAAATACCTTGTAAATTTCAAAGTGTTTGTATGTGAAGACTAATTTTTAAATTTTGGGTGATGATGAAAGTCAGAGCTAGTTGAAAACTGTGATTTCACCAAGTATGAAGAACTCCCGGTGTGGAGATTCTATCCCCTCACCCCCCACTCAGGGAAGAGCAGCTATTTATGATCTTGGAGATTTGCAGATAGAAACTGAGAAGCTAAGTTAATTCTTTGTAGTCATTTATCTCCTATGTGGCAGAGGCTTCACTCCAGTTTTCTTCATTCCAAGAGATCTCTCTCTCTTTCTCTCGCTCTCTCTCATGCTTCATTACTGCTCATTTTTATACTATTTTAACTCATAAAAGAATAAAGATACTGTCTTCTCTATCTTTTGCTTATGATGAGGTGAGTCAAGGTTTTACTTGACTGCCATCTTTCTCTGGTTACCCACTTATAATTAATGGCAAGAAATTATGCAGACTGACAAATATGGAAATATGTTTAGAAGAATTACATATGTTTAACCTATATAGGATTGCTTTCTGTCTTGGGAAGGGGGAAAGAAGGGAGAAAAACTTGGAACACAAGGTTTTGCAAAGGTAAATTTTGAAAATTATCTTTGCATGTATTTGGAAAAATAACAGTATTTAAAATAACTTTAAAAAAGAAATTATGCAGATTGTGAATCATATCACAAAATTCTGTAGAATACCATAGCCACTACTTTATAAAAAAACAAAAGCAATAACAGCCATGGTCTCTGTCAGCTGGAGTACTTAGAGCCTTGTACAAAGACATTGTTATGAAGGGTAAATAAGAATGACTGAAAAAAAGAAGACTGATGAAAAAATTCACACAAAGGTATAAATCATCTGTGTGACTTAGACTCTAAACCTAGACCGAAATCAAATCACCCATCTCTATACTCATTATTCATATTTGTTTTCTTAATCTGCCATGAGCTCTTCCAGGCTGTGAAGTGACCCAGGGCGCAGAAAGTCTTGGCAGGCAGTTACTGTTATCATCTGATCCAACAAGACAATTGAGAATCATTGATAGGGTTCTTCACTTCTTTCTTAATTGAGATTTAGAAAAATGATTCAAACCCCTACTTGATTTTGGCAGACAAATCACCAAAGATTCCTAGAGGAAGAGAATGACCTCACCCTGGGCTCTTGGACCCTCTTCTTGAGTACAGGATGGAAATAATGATAAGACTTTTCCCCACAAGAACCTTCTGAAGCAGGTTTATACAGGTCTCATTAGTCCCATTTTATAAATGAGGAAACTAGTGTATTCCTTAAGGAAAGGACTTGATGTGATCACAGAGTTAGTTCAGAAATAGGATTTGAACCCAGATCTCCTTAGTCCATTGATTCTTTTTAATGCACCACATTACTTCTCCAATAGAGTTAGACAGTTAGAACTTTGTAGCATAGCTATTGATGTTTCAAGAGATACTAGCAAGGATGAAAAAAAGGCTGGAAATCTTGCTTCTGGCAAGGGTGGGAGAGGTAGATTTTTTGCAATGACCTCCATAGAATGGGCAAAATTTCTCTTTCCGTCAGCCAAGCAACAGCTATCTGTGCTCCAAATTTCCCTCAAAGAAAAAAAAAAAAAAAGATTAAAAAGGCTTCTTGAAATGTCATTTCATGTTCTAAGTTATATCAAGGAGAATGAAGTATTCCTTGAAAAAGAACTAGGATAAGGACTTCAGGAGAATAACAAGAACAAAAGACCCAAAGAGCCCCAAGAATTATGATAGGAGGGTGGAACATAGGAGAAGGTGATCCAAATTTAAAATAGTCAAATACTCCACAGAGTATTTCTTTCTATGACTTTCTATGACAACCTTTTCTAGACAGAAAGAACTTGGACCCTCTAAGGAAAAAGCTTTTTCTCCAATGAATAATTATCTGCATCCATCAATCCCATTTACCTAAGAGATGTTGTGCAAGCAAAAGTCAGAAAGAAGGGGCTATATGCCATTTATATAAGGAACTCCTAGAAGAGAAAACTCCCTCTATCAATGCTAGTCAGCATTAGCTCTCCAACGTATAGTATTAGAGAGTTGCTTAAAGAACTCAGAAACTTAGTGGTGCACCCGGAGTCACATAGCCAGTATATAGCAAAATTGGGACTTGAAACCAGCTCTTCTAGGAACCAGCTCTAAAAAGAATATATTTATATTTTATAAAAGGCCTTTTCAACATTTTCATGATCTGGTTCCAGCCTAGTTAAGTGATTTGCCTGTAATTTATGTCAAAAGTAGCACAATTTTAAAGCTACCTTAATTTTTTCTTAAGTAAGCTATGGGTATAGAATTTAGGACTTTGAGGGCAGGAGACCATAATCCATTTTGCGTGACCTGATGTTTCCAACTTAAGTGGTTCTGTAGCGCATTTTAGGCAATGCTGCCTTCTGGGAAAGTGGCCAAAACTCTAGCTACCAACTCCACAATTGCCTCATAATTCTCAGAGGAAGAATGGATAAATATTCAGGGTTAGTGACCCCTCAATGGGAAATGACAGGTCAGCTATTAATTGATGTGGACCTATCATTATTGATGTTTTTTTAATCTCCTGGGGCACCTATCTAGAATGAGAAAAAGAACTTCTCAATTCTTGTCACTTGATGATCCCAACCTGTTTCAGATGCTACATGAGAGCACAAAAGATACTGAAAAAAATCCAGAATGCATTTTTAAGGAAGCCTATGGGAACAGACAAATACCTTATGCTCAGAAGGCATAATGATGTTTTCATCCCTGTTTCTGATTAAAGAAAGGCAAGGACTTCCCAAGAGAAAAGCAAATTTGAGAAATGCCAAGCTGGTTGAGAAGTTGGTATTTCATCAGTCAGTAAGAATTTTAGCACCCACTGTGTGCTAAGTATGATGCTAAGCACTGAAATTGTAAAGACAAACAATAACATAGAAAAGGTTTTGGATTTCTGCATCAAAGCTTAAAATGTGGGTATAATGGACTAGGGATTGAATGCATCTAATATGATCTAGTAGAAGAGAGGTAAATTTGTGTTGATAGAGGGAGTTTTCTCTTCCTAACAAAGAATTCCTCATACCAATAAAATTACTAGCAATGGGGAGAAGGGAGTGGGAGGGCAAGAGAAAGAGAGGGGAAGTAAAGGAGAGAGAAGAGGAGGGAAGCAGAGGAAGGGAGGGAGAGACAGAGACAGACAGACAGGCAGACACAGAGAGAGAGAGAGAAGGAGGGAGACAGATACAGGGACAAATAGAGAGAAAGAGACAAGAGACAGAAACAGAGACAGAGACAGAGAAGGAGGGGGTTATAAAACAACAATGGAAAAGCATCAGCCAATAGGAACATCCATATTGCCTACTTCCTTCCATGACTTTGAAACCAATGTTACTTTCTTAGTGATGGACAGTATGTTCTTCCTTAAAGTTCCTCACAAAGATGAGTTTTGACCAGGAGCAATATGAAACATTAATTAGGAATTGAGAACAGCCGCAAGCACACTAGGAATTTCAATACCCCCATGGCTAATAATTTTCAGCACTATAGCTGAATTACTGCTAGTGTCTCAGAGGATTCAGCAGTGAGCAACCATGTTCCTCCGGCTATGTTTCAATTAACTTTATTCCGGTGGTGTTATGTTCTCAACTTGTATTGAGTTAAATAGGAATCTCTTTGCTTTTCTCCTTCCAGGAGAATTTGGTTGGTGTCTGCAAGCTCTCTGACTAATTCTTAGACACCGTGTTGGAGAGGGACTGAAAAGGCCATCTAATTTAAGGCCCTCTTTTTACATATGAGGAAACTGAGTCACAGAGTGGTTAAATGACTTGTTTAGGATGACATAGTAAATGTCAGAACCAGGATTCTAATCCATATCATCTGATTCTATACCCAGCATTCTTGCTACTGTACCAAGTGTCAGTATAATTGTGTGTCCATGCTTCCTAATGAGTTGAACTAAGGTCTTTCTCCATAACTGATCATTCTAATGTATGTCTGCCCTTTCTTTACATCACTGCTACAGTAGTTCCACAGTAATGCACATCAGTCAATTGAGGAGAATTGATCTGAGCCTTAGACCAAGTCTGTTGTTAGTGATTAAGGACCTATCCTCAACCCCTTACTCCTACTTCTGCCAGAAGCCAGAACGTGTCCGTGTGTATGTCTGTCTGTCTGTCTGTCCGTCTCCCTCTCTCTCTCTCTCTCTCTCTCTCTCTCCATATATATGTAATATAATCTGTCTGTCTCTATCTTTGTCTCTTTCCATTTCATCCTTCTCATTCTCCCCCTTTCCCTCTCCCTTTCCCTCCCCCTCAATCCCTCCCTCCCTCCTTACCCCCCCTCTCCATTGCTATTTCCCTCTTGATTTTCTTATTCTTTTATCTTATGTGTATTTCTGGGGCATCTGCAAGAAAATACTAGAAACCTCTGGGGCTTAGGAGAGCTTGTGTCCCATGACACAAACCAGGCAAGATGGCAATAAACCTTTGGCATTTGGGGCGCATCTGTGAACTCAGCTGAACCTCTCTCTGCAACTTCTTGGCTTGCACCTGTCACTCAAATCCACGTTTAAAATGAAAACAAAAGTAGTATGTCTCTTGTTTGCAGAAACGTAGCCAACCATAACAGACCCAAATGGATTAGAAGTGCTATATCAGAAGTCCATTTAGCAAAGTGTAAAGTACAGTCGCAGCATAAGGCACTTTGCAAAATACAGCTGCCTCCAATCAATCTAAAAAATCCTCCTGTTTATAAAAACAGAAGATAAAATGCAGCATCAAGCCAGATGCCAATTATGCCAGTAACATGATTTGAAAAATAGATCCTAAGCCCCACAAGTCAGTGGGACTAACCAAGCATTAGCTTGCAGGTTCAGTTATTTCCTTTCATATCCTTAGTGCTTTTTGGGTGCGATTGAAGAAGAATTAATCACATGGTCATGGAAGTGGTTTCCATCCACAGGAATTAAAGGAGGCACTAGAGTCCCTGTGACTCACACCAGAGTACCATTAATAATCATGCCCAGAGTTGTGTGAGAGACCGATATCAATTTGGACTTTCCAAGTCCTCATCTTTAAGACTGACACACTTCTCCAATATTTTGAAGTTGGAGCCAGGGCTAACTTTTCTTATCTTTAGGAAACGAGGGCAGCTTTCTTGAGGCAGAGAATTCTCTTGTTCCAAAATGACAAAATTTTCTCTGGGAGAAACTTGTGGTTGTGGGAAGTATGGCCTCCCTTCTCCAAGTCTCATTTCTTCACCTGTAAATTGAGGGGGCTAGAATGGTTATCATTAAGATCACGATCAGCTGAAAAATGTAGAGATTCTTTTGTGCTTTCAACTGTTTTGTGTGCCCTGTTCCCTCCCTTTTTTTCCTTTTTAATTTCTTTTATCTCCCTCCAAAGCACCCCTTCCCACATTGCCAAGGTTAAATAAATGTAAAAAATTAGGTCCACACTCTTTCTAATTGTCTTGTGTTTATTCAGAATATTTATATCTCTATCATATTTCTTTATATATATATACATATATGTATATATCTGTGTATGTATACAGCATATATATCTGTATACACATATAATATGTAAGTATGTGTATGTGGGAGGCAGTTAGATGGCTCAGTGGTTAGAAACTGGACTCAGAAACACCTGAATTCAAATTTGCTCTCAGATACTTATTGCCTGTGTGAGCCTGGACAAGTCATTTGACTTTAGTACACTGGAGAAGGAAATGGCAAACCTCCAGTATATTTGCCAAGAAAATTCCATAGATAGTATTAGCATGCTATAGTTCAGGGTTCACTGAGTTGGACATAACTGAATGAGTAAACAGTACTGTGTATGGAGTGTGTGTATACAAATATACACATATGTACATACACATGTTCTCTCCACAATACAATGTATTTCCCTTAAGATGCAATAAAGGAATTTTGTATAACCCTAGTGTTTTGGATTTAATATCATATAATAAAATATGATAAAATAAAATAATATAGCAATATATTATATAGGTATAGGAACAAGAATTTTTATTTTATTGGTGGAATACTCAAGTGAGGAAATGACTTGTACTACTGCAAATCAGCACTTTCCTGACAACTTATAATCTTGTAAGGTTGTCTAGAGTACTAAGACTTTGAATGAGATGTCCCCAGTCACAGGGCTAGTTTATATCCAAGGTGAAACCTGAAGCCAGCTTTTTGATTTCAAGTCCAATTGTCTATTCATTATACCGGGGATTCACATCTACTTAATAAGCCTTTATTGATTGATTGATTGATTGAGACTAGAACCCAGGCCTCCTCATTTTTTGGACAATATTGTTTGCCTTATGTCCAGCTGCTTGGGAAATAAAAAACTGTGTATGGTAGAGGGTGATAAGGTGATAGCAGTAATCAATCAGTGACCATATAACACCCATCCCTTTTGAGCTTCAGCCTAGCCTTTGATTCCAGGACAATACTAGGTACTAGTTTCTTTGCATAATATACAAATATAGAAGCTGGTTTGGGCACATAGAGATAAAGTGATTTTTCTCCCAATTGGTTCTTCACATGCCTGCCTCCCAGATTATCTCAGCTAAATAAGAATCTTACATCTCTTTTAAAGACCAAAATATTACTTCCTGGCAATATTCTAAGGATTCAAACCTCTTCACTGTTAGGTTAAGGATAAGCAATAACAGGATAAAACCTTCCCACAAAAACATTTTTCGAAACTCATTTGGTTCCCAAAAAATTATTGAGGGCAGGGATATTGATTGTCCCTGTAATTACATTAACATAAAGAACATCTCTATGAGGAAATTCCCTCTATTAAGATACATTGGATTCTGCTCTAAAACTTCTTAGAAAATTTCCTAGAGAAGTAAAAGGTTAGCTGGCTTCCCTAATATTACACAGCCACTGCGTGTCAGACAGAACTTGAATTTAGGTCTTCCTGGCTTTGAGGCCATGTATTGATGTATTAGATTGTATCTAAGCCCTTTTACACAAATATCTATGCATATTATATCTATAAGATGTTTCACGAATCTTGCTGGAACTTTAAACTTTTATTTTAAACCATGCTAAGATTTTGGGAAAACCTAATATATCATGTATCCATAGATAGATAAGTAAATATATCAATATTTTTAGTTATATCTATACTCTTTTGGTATCCTCCCTCCTGAGCCCCCAAATAAAGGAATATGTGATATATGCATATGCATGTGTGTGTGTATATATAGAATCTGTAGTTATATATTGATATTAATATTAATATATTGATTATATATTGATAGCTATATCTTGATCTATTGATATATAGTGATAGATATCTATTTGTACACATATAAAATCATATATACATGTATATAAATAAATATAACCATGTATGGATATTTACAGATATATATAATATATATGTATATTTTATGCATGTGCTTACATAATATATGTATTATATAGGTAATTAATATTATATATACACATATTCCACTATGGGGGAAGGATTTGAGACCAAGGATAATAAAAAAATCTAGTTCTCATGTTAAAGCTTGTTTGCTATGGCAATGCTGTGTGTTCGGCCACTTTTAAAGCCACCTACTTACATACCAAGTTTATGAATCATCACAAAAATCTACAGCCTGTCTTTTGTGCACCAACAAATTCAGTTTTTAGTATGCACCTGCTTAAGCAATTGCTTTGAGAATGGAGTCCTTGAATTTTTGTTTTTGCCTTTAAATAGCTTTCCTTTGTAGATGGCAGCTTATTACAGGCTCTTTAAAATACATTTCTAAGGAAACAAATTTGGTTGTCCTTATTAAAAATGTATTACATATTTCAAAATTAAAGTTACGGCTCACACGAATCCAGTGTGCTGTCGCATCTTCTGCTGGCATCAGCATAGCCCACATGAAAGGGAACACTCTGAATGTGCTCAAAATTAAAATTGTGTTTTAGTTTTAAGATGGGGATGTAATCAATTTTCCTTAGAAAATTACAGAAACTTTGATGCACAGCGAAATGTGGCATTAAGGAGCAGTGACGACATCTTTTTATTGAATTTATGACTCCAAATGACTTTCCCCTTTGGCGCTCACTTCCATACATGGCATTGTGCAAAGAAAACTGAGTAGCATCATTAAAATTTTCCACTGCTCATTCCCCTTTGTCTGTGAGGGGCATTTTTCAGGAATCAATGACCCAGGCAGCTCCCTAAGAATTTATCAACTGTTGTGGGTTGGGGTTTTGGGGGGTTTGTTTTTGTTTTGGGTTTGGATTTTTTGTTTGTTTTATTTTCTTGCAGGAAGTTGGTTCTTTGCCATAGATTCAAGTTTGCCTGGTTTTGTTTAACTTTTCATAAACAGATATTTGATTTAATTATACCATCTCTGCAGTACCAGAAGCCTCATCAAGATCTCTTTATGACATAGGATAGCATTGCTTAACATTTCCCTTTGCTCCATTCACTCAACTGTAAGGATACAGATGGCAGCAGTGGCTGGAAGGAGCCATGCTGAGGTCAGGTCTGGGAATGGGAGGACCAGCCCATGGAACTGACAGTTCATTTTCCTTGTTGCTCCTCTGAAATTGCATCTATTGTCCTCACTTTCATGCAGAGTTATTCAAATGTTCTCAGCATATTCGATGGGATGTGATTGAAGATCTGGTCAGTTTTGTGTCTAAAAAAAATGAATCAAGCTGTCCTGAAGATGGCAAGAGCAAAGGTTGAAGAGAAAAAGATTGAAAAGATTGATCACTCACCTTTTATTATCACTATACATTGACAAGCTGAAGTAGGTAGTCAAGTATTATTATCCCCATTTTACAGATGATAAAATCAAGAGATTAGATTTGTGTTTGGCCAAATAATCAGTAAATGTGGAGGTATGACAATGACCCAGAACTTCTGATTCTCAGTCTGGTGTTCCTTTGACTCAGTTTCCAATTGTTGTTATTTGAAGAGGAAGGAAATCAGAAATGAAAGATTGTGGTTATATAGGAAAATGGAAAAGTGACAAATATAAGAGATAATATTTCTACAAGGAATATTTTAATAGTTCTTTAAAACTCATGCTTGGAAATGAGGAAACCAAGATTACCATAGATGATTAAATTGTGTGAATTGAAATCCAAAAAAATCAGAAAATTTTTAAGTTGGAAGATATTTCAGTAATAATCTCCTCCAACTCATCCCTGAAATAACCCCCACTATAATGGGCTAAAGAGGTAATCATGTATCTTCTGCTTGAAGAGAAAAAATAAAGAAAATTAGCCATCCCCTGAAATTATCAGCTTTTTAGGAAGGGATTGTGGGGATTGGTTTTTTTCCCTTGCTTTTGCTTTGCTTTATTTTCTTTTTGTCTCCCCCTAACTGGCAAGCTAAATTTGCCCTTTTGAAATATCCTACCCATTATTCCTGGTTTTTTCTCATGTAGCCTAGCTGAATAAGTAAAATGTCTTTTCCAATTATAATCCCTCAGATATTTGAAGGCAGTTCTCAAGTCCCCAAATTGATAACCATTCATCAAATATTTAGTGGGTGCTAGGAATTAGGCTACAAAGATAAATAAAAAGATTCATGCCTTCAGAAAGTTTATATTCTTTTCAGGGAAACAGAACCAATTCTAGGTCATTTCATCCATTCTTGTAAGACCTAGGTATTCCTCCATATTTTTTTCTTAGTTGCTTTCCTTGCACCCATCTTCTGTATGTTTTCTCAATAGGAGGAGAACAATACTACTAAAGGCTTGAAGAGGGAAGAGATTTTTGCTATGCAGAAAGAAATAAGGAATTAATCCAAGAAGAGTAAAAAGTCTTTGATGCCATAGTGAAATGAGATGACACATTTGTATATCCCCTTTAGAATGGTTGCATAATGTTTTACATCAGTAGGAACACTAAAGGAGGTGCCATGGGTAAGTCAGGGTCACAGCTCGGGAACTTTTGATGTAGAAGAGGACAATGGTTTCAAAAGGAAACAAATGGTTAACTATGTTATCAAGATTATTGAAAATAGGAAAATGAAACTAAAGCAGGAGAAATGCACTAAGAAATATAATGACCAAAAATAATTGGAGACTGATCAAGGAAGACAAAATCTAGGTCTAGCAGAAGCAAGACAAAAGTACTACATAGATTGGAGAAGAGGCAAGACCTCTTCAGGGTTTCTATGAGTGCTGGAAAATAAAAGGGGTGATCAAGGCTTCTGTGAGTGCTAGGAAAAAGTAGTGAGAGGAAAAAGTATATGATCAGTCACACAAGCACCTATTAAACACCTACTGCATGTCAAATTACATACTCAACACTGAGGATACAGATACAGTCCCTGCCCTCAAAGACCTTACATTCCTTTAGGAGTGTGGTGAAGGTGTATTAGAATGTTAAAAGGGAGCAGTCCTAAAGAGTACAGTGGTAAAGGAGGGAAGAGCAGCATAGGGAGTTGAGAAGAGTAGATTTGAGGTATATGAAGATAGAGGAGCAAGAGGAGGGACTTTACTGCACCAAAGAATCTGAAACATAGGAACTATGAGAGGAGGCAGTGGAAGATTAGGGAAGAATCAGCTCACTGGTAGAAGCCCTGAGGAAAACATCAAAGGTCCATCATGAGAGCAGAATGGTTTAATTCTCTGGCCAGCCCCATTCAAAGATGGGAGATTCAATCAGGCATCTGAATCAGTATAGCTAGTACTTTTGATTCTCACAATAACCCTTTGATGTAGGTGCTATTATCCTTGGCTACAGATGAGGAAACTGAGGTCAAAAGAGGTTTGTATACTTAATGATTTTGGAAATCTGAGACATCGTTGTTATCTTGATATGGCCCATTGAAACAAAAAAGGTAGGGCTACCACACATGGTATTAGATTTAAGTTTCTATATCCATGGCACAATGGATAGAGCCATCAGCCCTGAAGGATCTGAGTTCAAATCTGGCCTCAGACACTTAACACTTCCTAACTGTGTGACCCTGAGCAAGTCACTTGACCCCAATTGCCTCAGCATTAAAAAAAAAAAAAGTTTCTACATCCAATCACTAGGTACTCAGTGACAAAGGCTATACCCTCTATCTTGGTACTTTCGCCCCTAACCATACGAATCATTTTACCTTGGACAAGACACTTAACCTCCTGGGGACTTACTTCCTTTATCTAAAATGAAAGGATCAGACGAGCTGATATCAAAAGTGCCCTCCAACTCTTGACATTCTGTGATCTGTTCCTCAATTTTAATACATAAATGACTTTGACAGTCACATTCTTTGAACAGTAACCTCTAGCTCTCCCCCACAAGATGTCGGCAAGAAATCTAAATGACATCTTTGCCAAAGTAAAATGCACACTGATCTCAAGGGTAGGGAGTGGGCTGTGATTCTCCAGACAGGTCTTCGTAGGCTCAGTGAACCAGATAGTTCAAACTAAGGTGTTTTACCTGTCTAAATAACCCAAAGGAACACAGGAAAGGGATTTTCTGCCTACCCTCTACTTCACTCGACCTCTAAGTCATTCTCCAAAAGAGCATCTTGGATGGAACTTCCCAAGACTGGATTCAGCTGCCTCCCCATCTCTGGGCAACATCTGCCTTGCTTTCCTTCTGTTTCCCCTTTCTTATGTGGACTCAAAACCATCATTAACTGCTTCTCTGGGTGCTGTCCTGGTGCTTGTGTCCAGACCCAAGATATGTTCAGAAATTGAAAGTTCCCTGATATAATGGATGCTATTTTAACAGTAATTAGAACAAAGGGTGATGTGATCTCTTCACTGAAACAACTACAGTTTAAAATCCCCCTGTGCTGCCAGGGACAGAGATCTGACATTCCCGCCTCCTCTCTGTTGTTATTTGAAGGATTGTCCATGTTATTTGACTGCCTCAGCTCTCAGTGAGGCTCATGCTCTATCTCACACTTGTGTCAAATGCACAAAGCATTCTCTATTCTCTCACCTTCTGGAGGAGAGAGGGGGGAAAACTCAAAAGAGGCAGGTCAGTGAGATTTGTATCCTCAGAAAACCATCCATGAGGCAACAGTAATCACTTCAACCGAAAGCAGCACAGACACATAAACTCACAGGAAGAGTGCCAGTCTTTTTTTTTTTTTTTTTTTTTTTTTTTTGAACTGCTTTCCTGGATTTGTTTGTTTTTTTTTAAGAAGCTCATTGTTTGGTTAGCAGAAGAATCTGCATCTTTGACAAGAGATTTTTCACTAAAATACTGCTTTATTTCTCCTGTATTTTCTTGGCTGGAGGTTATTTCCCTCTGCCATATTATAGCATCTCACAGCTAACTTTGGCCTCCTAGAACACAATAAATGGATTGGACATGAAAAATCAAAGGTTACATTTACATGTTGTTTCAGTATTGAAAAAAAAACAAAAACAAAAAAAAACCTCTCTCCTCCTGATAGCCATGTGACAAAAAAAATACCTTCTGTTCAGGGAAAAAGTACTAAAGGACCTCAAGAGCTCATATTGTAAATCCCCCTGCCTCCATACAGGATTGTATCTTAATTTTGAGCTAAATAATATGGGTGAAAGTGGGTAATTTTGAAGATAGGTGTACAAAAGACTGAAGCCCTTAACCTGGCAGCTCAAAAATCATCTGAATTTAGTCTGTACCTTTTTTAGTAGATCAAACAAAAATATATGTTTTTAAAGAAGAACATTTAATTGCCACTTGAAAAAATTAGCAAGTGAATAAGAAAATATATCTCACCATTTAATCTCAAATGATTACAAATTCATGTCTAATTTTCATGAGAATAGCTGGACAAAATAAAATTTTTGAAATTTTTGCCTCTGAAATAAGGGTTGATTTGTCCGTTTCTAACCTTGTCTCTGTTTTTCTGTCTATCTCTGTATCTGTCTGCTTCTCTCTCTCTTTCTCTCTGTGTCTCTGTCTCTGTCTCTCTCACCCACACACATTCTCCCACCTCAGCCTCCCCTCACACACACACACAGTTGATGTAATTTTCATTGTAGGTAGTCTTAAACTTGAAAATTATTCCAGCCACTAATGCAGCTCCAGTAGCAATATCTGGGAAATAACAGGTCCAAGTGTGACTTTTCTTTAAATGGACCAGTATACTGCATGGCAGAAGCCCAGTGCAATGTAACCTAGATGCTACATTTACTTGATCAATGTAAACTGAAATGAACTAATTTAGCACTTCCTTGAGACAGTGTGGGTAAGGTGCCATCTGAATGAAGACAGGCCTTTCCAAAGCCAGTTTCCAAACATCCCTTCCCTGCTACATCCTGCCAGGTAGATTTTCAGAGGTGTTGAAGTTGATGGTGATGACCTCCCAAAGGAGCTGCTGCTGCTTCTCAATGCAACTTGGTCAGAGGCATCGATTGCTACAAATGCTGACATGTTCGGTTTAAGGGCCTTCAAAATTCTGCCTATGGTCAGATAATTTCCTGAAGATATTCTCAGAGTAATTCTTTTGAGTCTCCCTTCCAGGTACTAAAGAGAGGCTGGGTATTTCCAGATGCCACTCTGATTGTTTCAATTATTTTCATATTCCTATAATAATCAGTTTAAATTTACTAAAATGCTCATGTTTTGATGACATAAATTTTATAGAAAGATATTAGCAGTGATTTGGGGGATACTTCTGGTAGGAAATATAATGGAACTCAGCTTAGTTTTGGTTTGGGATTTTTTTTTGTAAGTTCTTTAAGTCTGCTTCTCTTCCCCTTTCTTCCCTTTCTCTCCCATCCACTGCTCCTGATCCCTTGCTTTGAGGATCTCTGGGCTCAAAGGAAAGGAAATATTTTTAGTCATTCATTTGTATACAGTCAGCATCTTTTTTTCTGAGAGCACCAAATCCTTTATTTAATATTTCTTGTTTTATTTTCTCCACTGAATATCTTTATTTCCTTATCTTGATTCAGTTTTTTGCACGCTGATTTTTGCTTCTACCAGTTCTATTGAAATTATCATTGAAGGTCACTAATGACAACCAATTGCCAAATTCAATGGCTTTTGTCATTCCTCTCCTTGCTAAACCTCTTTGTTTTGGGGACTCAGCCTGCCTAACCATTTTTGTCAATATCAAAATTATAACTGATGACTAATTAATTTCTAACTATTTAAATTTGGGCATAGTGCATAATAGCTCATTCCTAGCCAATGTGTTTACAGGGAAATCCCAACAACCCCTATTGTTTGTTTTAAGAAAGGTCCTTTATGTCAGGAAACTCTTGATTCAAAACTGACATGGAAGGAGGTTGGTTACTGAACTATTAATCTAACAAAGAATTTAGAATAAACATGGGTCATGTCTCCAGTCCTCAAGGAAGAGATGCAAGAATGTGATCTGGGGATTTTAGTATGTGAACTAACTAGGAAGAGTTGATCTGGCTTGACCCAAAGCAATGTGTGAAGCTAAAGGATGGTCTTCTGAGGAGAGCCTCATTTCTTTCTCTTCTTCGTGGTGGACATACTTGAAATTCCTTGTTCACATCCCACAACTCTTAATCTCCCCCCTTTTCCTGATCCTAAAAAATGGGGGTTATAGACCTCCTTACTTCTCTCCTTCCTCTAAATTCTATACTAACAGCAGTCAAATTTATATCTTTCTAGATCAGACTTTTCCTCTAAATACTTACCTGCTAATAGAACCTTAGAATCTGGATGTTTCACCTCCTACAAAAAGCCTTTTCTGGTCCCTTTCCCTTTACCACTCTGGTGCCTTCCCTCTGAAGCTGCCTTCCATTTAATCTAGCTTTAAAATAGATTAAGATTAACCTTTAAGAAAAATGTTGGAGATGGGGCAAGACTCATACTTAGCTACTAAACCAAAGGTAGGGGCTTTTGTATGTGCAATTTGGTTTTTAATTTGTCTCCTCCATTAGAGTGCCAGTTTTTTGAAAGCAAGACAACATTTTTTTTCACCTTTCTTTGCATTCTCAGTACTTATCACAGTGCCTGATATGTAGTAATCAGTGACTTAATAAATGCATACTGACTGACCTATGCCTTGAAATCACCTGGATGAGGAAGTGAGAGGATGAGGAAGAGAAGGCAATGACTGAAGAAAGGCAGAGAAATATTGGAGTGCGGGCAATGCCTGTGGTACCCTCTGTAATCCTTTCCCCATTAAAATCCCAGGAAATTGAAGAGGGAAAGGTCATGGTGAAATGATGGTAGGGACAGTAACTCTGATGAGAGGATGCAGGGAAGACTTCAAGATTTACCATCGATCATGCTTCCCTGATTGGAGACTTTTTCTTGCAGATTAAAAGATGGCCATATTCAGGGTGAGATACCCTAAAATTGCCATGATTGGGGAGCTTTGTTCAAGATACTGAACAACTAACGCAGTCTTGCTGTAGTATCTCCTGAATGGGAAAGAACTGACATTTTAGTTTCTTTTTCTGCCTGCTGCCTCCTTCATTCTTAACCCCCACCTTTGGTTCAGTAGCTAAGTGTGAAACTTATTTTTTTTCTCATTTTTCTTAAAGGAAAAGGACTAATTGAAACCTTTGCAAGAAATAGACATTTTTATCCTGCTAGAAATTATCTGTTATCAAAACATAAATCCAAAGTACATCAGGTCTCTGGATCTGTTTATAAGGGACTTAAAAGATAAAGGCATTGGAAATTTAAAGAAATGCTACATTTAAGGGGAGAGAAGCAAAAAAAAAAAAAAAAAAAAAAAAAAAAAAAAAAAAAAAAAAAAAAAAAAAAAAAAAAAAAAGCTTAATCAGTCTGCACCTGGCATATGATTGTGGTGAACTAAACACCAACATCAGATGTTAGGAAGCCTTAGAGGCCCAACTTCCCAATATCTCAAGAGGGGGACGGCATCAGGGAAACCAAGAATCCTGTTCAAAACAGGGTCTCTCCACTTCAAGAATGAATAATAGATGGAGTCCAACTGTTTTGTGGCAGAGCACAAATTAGTGATTCATTGATTGTAATCAAAAGCAGCTGCTTGTAATCAAAGCTTAGGTACTGATAGGTCATTATCAAGTGCTATGCTAATTCTCTGCATATACCAAGTGGCATTGTGGTTTCTGTCTGGGGTGGTCTTGATATAAAAGACACCCTGTGTTAAAGATTCATCTGAGTTTCTTTAATTTATTCCATTAGCAATTTGTTATTTCATGAGGCTTTTAATATTTTAATTTTTATGCATATTTATTAAAAGTCCATTTTTAGATATAAAGACATATAATATATGGTCCTTGCCTTACCCTAGATTTTCTATTCTTTGCTTTTAATGGGTACTCAGTAATTATCAGCTGAATAAATGGTTTAAATTGTCTTAAATGGTTTGAATAGAGGCCATATGTCATAGTAGATAAGGCACTAACTGAACTTAAGAGTGAGGAACATCAGAGTTTAAAATTCCTCCTCAGATATTTACTAGCTGTGTGGCCCTGGGCAAGTCACTTAATCCTATTTGCCTCAATTTCCTCATATGTACAATTAGGCAATTGGACTTGATGGTCTTTAAGGTTTCTCTTTCTGCTCTAAATTGATGATAATTTGTGCTCTAAGATCCTGGGAAATTCAGAAACTATAGTTTAGGACAATAACCACTAAGCAGGATAGACAAATTAGCCTGATTATAAAATAATTGCATTATCCATTTAGAGCTAGAAGAGACCTTAAAGATCTAACTTGTTCTTGTCCAAGGTAATGACTGCTAAACCTCTGGGCAGAGTTTCCCAAGAGAATTAAGCCACAACTTCCTGCTCCTTTCTAAAACATTTTTTTTAATAGACTATACCCCATCTTGAAGACTAATGCTGATATATTAGAACATCAATAAAGCATTAGCACTAGAGGGGTCCTGAGAGATTTTTTCCTCCTCTTTTTTAATAATATTTTTTTATTTTTCAAAAAACATACAAAGATAGTTTTCCGCATTCATCTTTGCAAAACCTTGTGTTCCAAGTTTTTTTTTTTTTTTTTTCCCGTCCTTTGCCATCTCCTCCGAGACAGCAAATAATCTAATATAGGTTACACATGTGCAGTTCTTCTAAACATATTTCCACATTTATCATGCTGCATAAAAAAAAAAATCAGATCAAAAAGGTGTGTGTATGTGGGGGGGAATTAAGCAAGCAAAGAGCAACGTGAACAAAAAAAGGTAAAAATACTATGTTGTGATCCACATTCAGTTCCCATAGTCCTTCCTCTGGATGCAGATGGCTCTCTCCATCACAAATCTATTGGAATTGTTCCGAATTATCTCATTGTTAAAAAGAGCCACATCAATCAAAATTGATCATCACATAGTCTTGTTCTTGCTGTGTATAATGTTCTCTTGATTCTACTCACTTCACTTATCATCAGTTCATGTAAGTCTCTCCAGCCCTTTCTGATGTTATTATTATTTAAGGTTTGAAAAGTGCTTTATCATACTTGGGGGTAGATCATCCCCATTTTACAGATGAAGAAACTGAGGCAGATTGAGGTTAAACACCACCAGTTCTATATATTTCTTGATCCCTTTATGTGTCAGTGCAATTTAATGTACTATTTAGTGCAGTATTTAATGACTACATTGCATCTGGAAAACAACAAATACATATATAAGCACACATAGAATAAATACAAGATGTGCTTGTATTGTATTGAAATCCATTTGTACCCAACTTGGTAGAAGGAAGATTTTCATCCTTGCAAAAGACACACCAGAGGAAGATTCCTTTGTCAGTGTGAAAAGTTATCTCCTTTTTACCTCTAGCTCTTTCTGAGAGTGGGTTCTCATGTAAATGTAGCTATTTTGTTCTTCATTTCCCTTTATGGCAGGAAACAATCTTCTAGCTATGTCTTTTATTGGAGATTGCATGGAATGACACACCAAGAATGTAGCTCTATTAATTCCTTCTTTTAGAAAGCATCTCTGAATCCCTTTCTTGTGTACAAAGCATAGTATCTAGCACAGAGGAGACTACAAAGGTATATCTGGCATGGCCCCTGCCCTCAAGGAGATTAGAATCTGGCAGGAGACATAAGCAGTAACAATGATAGAGCTCTTTATAACATGAGTTAGAGGCAAGTAGCTGACACAGTGGCTGGAGAGCTAATATAGCACCAAACCTGGAGTCAAGAAGACCTGACTTCAAATCCAGGCTTAGATGCTTATTATTATGTGACCCTGAACAAGTCATATAACCACTGTTTGAGTCAGTTTTCCCATCAGTAAAATGAGGTTATTAATAATAATAACACCTATCTTCTGGGATTGTCAAAATCAAATGAGATAACATTTGTAAAAGTACTTGGCACAGTGCCTGACATGTATGTAGTAAGCACTATTTAAATATTATTTATTGTTCTATTATTATCTAATATTCCTTATTATTAATATCAGTAGACACTAAATAAAACATTATTATTAGCCATTTTCATAACAATTACTCTGACGATATTATTAATATATTAAATACAGATGAAGAATATTATGTGCTTTGGAATTATCAGTTCTGCTTAGAATGAGAAGCAAGTTCAGGAAGTGGTATCCAAGTTAGACATTGAAAGATAAGTGTCAATTATTGGAGATATAGCTAGAAAAAATATTCCAGAATAATACTCAGGAGAAAATATGCTTTTACCACTGCCTTCTGCTTATCTAGCAAATACATTTCCCCTGAGATATAAGAGAAAAGAGAGAGGGAAGGAGCAAAGGAAAAAGAGATAAGAGAAAGACAAAAAGAGAGGGAGAAAGGGAAGAAGATGAGGAAACTCAGAGACATAGAGAGACAATGAGAGAAAAAGAGACAGAGATAAAGAAAGATGCCAGATAAGGAAATTAAGCAACAGTGCATCTCAATATCATTAGAATAGAAATATCTCCCTGATAAGGACTGTATCTTCCCAACCTCTAGACCTTCAGTAGTTACTCAGTAAATGATTTTGACTGACTACTTAGACTCATAGAGATGCAGCTAGTTTAGTGAAGTGGATTAAACAATTTCACTTAACCCACTTTCAAAAGAAGCTGTCAGAGATATGCTAATGACACTAGACTATGGGGATTTCTTCAAAGGACCCAATATTAAATGAGCCTATTTCCAGTCTTTTCTCAGAACCCTTTTAAAATCTCCTTTATATTCCTTAGGCTGACCACCATTAGATGACTGCCCATGTTGTCTCATTTCTTTGGTCCTGATGTCCTGTGGACCTGGAATGATCCACCCCCTCAACTCTTCTCCTCTCAGCTTCCCTGACCTCCTTCATATTTTGCTTCTTCTATAGGAGTCCTTTCTCAGTCTTCTTATCTGCTACTCTCTTTCTCTCCCTCATCATTTTCCATCTGCTTTGTCCATGTCTTGTCTGTATTCATATGTGGATTCCCATATTAGCTCCTTGAGTTTACATTCTGACCCCGCCTTTCTTTGGATCCTCTATATTTTATGGACATTGTCCATTCTTATCTGCCATAGCAGTCTAGGGAACAGTACCTTACATCTGTGATTCATAATGTGCTTTATCACAACTGACCTTTGTGTCAAGTCAAATAAAGATGACAAGGAATTATTAAATTCTTACTGTGCCAGGCATATGGGCAGCTAGGTAGGGCAGTGGATAGAGTACCCATCCTGAAGTCGGGAAGACTCATATACTTGTGTTAAAATCTGGCCTCAGACATGACTATCTGTGGGACCCTAGAAGAGTCTCAACCATATCTGCCTCAGTTTCTTCTTCTGTAAAATGAGCTAGAGAAGGAAATGGCAAACCATCCAGTATCTGTGCCAAGAAAATCCAGAATTGGGTCATGAAGAGTTAGATGTGACTGAAAAGCAACTGAACAACAACATCATTTGCCAGGTACTGTGATGAGTGCTGGAAATATAAATATAAGGAAATTAAAGATCGCCTTTCCCCACTTTCATCCCCTCTACCCCAGTGGAGTTTATATTATAACTGGGAAAAGTGAAGCATTAAAAAGGGGAGTAGTATATTTATACCTGTTATTTTAAATATGAGAAAACTGAATCTCAGATTAAGTAACTATTTTGGTTACATATTATTAAGTTTTAGAGCTGAAATTCAAATCTAGGTTTCCAGAGTATATCTGTAATGACAAGAATGCATTGCAGCATTAAAGATAGAGCCTTCATCTTTACAGTGTCTGATATTGTAGACAAAAGCAAGGAGATGTCATAGAAATATCATTGACCTTAGAGCTACAAGTTGGATGTTTTCATCTCCATTTTTACATTTATTTGCTGCAAGGTCCTGAGTAAGTAAGTCACTTAGCCTGACACTGTCCTCATTTATAAAGTAGTGAGAGAATACACTTCCTACTTCACAAGGCTCTCTTCTAGTTCTAAAATCCTAAGTCTGAGCAAAAGATGAGAAGAGGCCAAGTAGAAAGAACTGATGGGCCCTTGCCTGAGACATAGAAGGTTTCTCCTTCCTGGTATTGGGGAGCAAAGACAAAGCAGCCAAAAGAGTCTTCCCTTTCAGCTGCTGTTCTCTAGATCTCTTCAAATTCAACTTAAAATAATAAAAAAAAAAAGTGTTCTCCCTTTGTTCTATGAGATGGGCCTATACTGCCCATCAATTGCATAGCAGCCACATCCAAAGTTCCCTCCCATATTGTCTCTTCCCTTGTTTATGACTCTATCACTTCCTCCTTATATTAGTTTGTGAGGGCTAGATGGTTCCCTTGTCAACAGGTAATAAAAGTTAGATTTTTTTCCCCTTTCCCTCTGAGGGTAAATCTGGCATTATTTGGTCTTCAGTTGCCTGGGCAGTGAAGAAGATTTGATGGGGGTGAAATAGTGCACTGCTAACTACCCAAGTGCCAGGGCTCTGGCAATAAGGCCACCAGCCTGATATATTCCTTTAATCGCTGAGCCATATTTCTTTCCCCACCTCCCTCTACACTCTAGTTGTGCTCTCAGAAACTAAATTATTTCTCTTTGGAAGGAAGAGTAAATTGGGGAGGAGTGTGTAGCCATGGGGCATTCCCAACTAATGACAAATATTTTGGAGAATACACATGCTCCCATCTAAACGTTACCACCTAAAGTAGGTCAGGCAAATGCCTTCACTTAGTTTGCTGAGGGGAAAGAGAGAAAGTAGCCCTCTTAAAGCATTTTAAGATAAGAATTTAAGGTTAATAGATAGGAACACAAATGAGAATAGCTATTCATGTTGTCTGATACTCTCAGCAAGAGCCAGAAGGATAGCCAGAGAGGGGCAGAGACTAAGGGTAAGTGTATGCTTTGGCTGTCCACCAATCTCCTGCCCATGGCCAAGTAATCCCTCTCAAAGGTCACAGTATGGAACTTGTACCTCAAAAGGGAAAACTGAGCTTGAAATTAGAACAAAATAGATTCCAAACTAGAAAAACCTGAGAAGTTATTGAGTAGAATTCTTCATTTTAAAAGTGAAGAAACTAAGGCAGAACTGAGGAAATATCAAAGCATCACAGAATTAGTAGTGTTGAAAGGACCTTTAGATATTATTTAGACTTGAAGCTTTAAATCAATCTCTCTCTCTCTCTCTCTCTCTCTCTCTCTCTCTCTCTTTCTCTCTCTCTCTCTCTCACAGCTCAAAATTAAGTTGTTGTTTTTTTTAATTTAAGGAAATGCCCAATTTTACTTTTAATTTAGTAAAAATAAAGATATATTTTTCCCTCTAAGTTCAAAGACTCTCTGAAATCTGTCAAGGGACCTCTTGGGGACCTATGAAATTAGGTAAAAAATCTTAATCTAGTTCAAGCCCCAGAAACTGAGATTTGAAAATACCTTGGGGCATTTGTAAGTGGGGATGTAAGGTATTAGGAAGGAGAGGAAGCCAAGATGAGAGCTTTCAATATCCTGACTACCCCTGCTTTGATTATGCAAGGTCCTTATCTTGTAGAGTGGAGGACGCCTTGGTGAAATAGCCTCTGTTCAAACAGCAACAGACAAAATAAAAATGCCCAAGGAATCAATTGGTACCATAACAAATAAGTAGAACATGGGCTGCAAAATCAAGTTCTGAGTTCAACTCCTTCCAGTATTGGAAGTACCATTCCTGAGAGATCACCTAATCTTTCAGTGCTCTCTGGCAACTCTTGGAGTTGGTAGAGAGAATTCCTTGCTAAGAAATCCTTCCATCTATGAAATCCCAGATTAATTTCTTTTTTTAAAGGGAAGATAGGACTTCTAGGTTGCAAATGAAAGAGACCTAGATAACTTTGAGTGTGTAAACTTTCTGTTCCCCATCTCTTCTAGCTCATGTCAGGATTTAGATCTAGGTCTGGGTACAAGTGCTTAAGGTCCCACTAGGAATGTTCAGACGGAAGATCTCTGCCAGTCAGCAATTCTAGAATCTAAGATTTTAGAGGTGGAAGAGATCACAAAGGTGTCTTACATCCAAGCCACTTATCTTTTACATATACTGAGACCCATGATTTCCCAGGGTTGCACAGCTAATCAGTGGCAAAGCCAGGGCTAAAAACCACGGATCAGACATTGCCACAGCATGCAGGTGAAGAACAGTCATTGGTCTCAGCTCTATTAACGAGCATCTTGTGATATCCAAGGAGCCACAGACTGTGGACAAGCCTGTGTCTCATCACACATTAATAGGGTCAGCATAGACAATTATCACAACTTTGCAAGAGACCATTTTTTAAAAAGGCGATTGAGAATGTGATTTGGGTGTCCCTTTCTACTCTACTCTGCTCAATCACTGCCCCTTGTAGAAAGCAATCAAAGAAAGAAATTTATGTCTATTTTTTTTGAAAGCTTGCATATCTAAGCTTAGAAGGGACTTATCCTCTTCATTTTCCAGATGAAGTAACATTGGCTCAGAGAGTCACCTAGGTGGTACAGAAGAATTTTGGTATTACATTCAAAAATCCTTAAATCGTACCTCAGTCTGTTACTAATTATGTGATCCTGAGCAAAACCTGAGCTCTCTCAGCCTCAATTTTCTTACCTAAAAAATGGGAATAATAATAATAATAATAACTTATCTCACAGGCTTGTTATGAGGCTATAAAGTTCAACATAAATGCTGGTTCTAAGGAGTGACTGACCTAGGGACACCCAGGTCCCTATGAATGTCAGAGCTGGGATTCAAGCTGATCCCAAGGGAAACTTGTAACCATGGTGTTTGTTCCACTGTTGCTCACTACCTCCCTCCAGTATTCACAGAAGTCAGGTAGAATTCTCGAGGAAGTAACCAGCTGATTTTCTAGAAATTTTGGAATGAGACTGAAAGAGATTGTCTGCACTTTCCTGCCTATTGTTCCCACTGAATTGATTTTCATGGGAACTTGCTTATGATTCTCTGATAGTCTGTTGATTCCTTGACCAGCAAGCCCGAGGAGAAAGAAAATATTGGGAAAGGGGAAGAGGAGGGTGCACATACTTAATTAAAGGGAAACAAGAAAATGAGAAAGGGGGAAAAAGCGACACTGCTTTCAGCAACAATAAGAGCTAACATTGATCGTGTGTTATAATTTAAAATGATAATTTGTTTAAATTGTTTAAAATTTTTCTATGTTTTATCTTATTCGATCCTCTTTGCTACCTTGTGGAATTGACAGTGCAAGTTTTATTGTTCCAGTTTTACAGATGAGGAATTTAAAGTTCAATGAGGTAGCTTTAAAAGCGTAAGCCCCAATTTTCTGCTTTCCTTCTTGTGCATAGTAGATTTGCAGTTTAGTGTGTAATCTTTCTTTTTTCTTTTCGGCTATGTTATAGAAATACTTGTTTTATTAAATTCAGAATAATTTTTTAATCTCATAATGGGGAGGGAGTGTAAACCTTTGGAGAAGAGAGTCTATATATTACCTTTTTTTTTTTTTACTTCCCTACCATACCTAACACTATCCTTTATACACAGTTGGTGCTAAATAAATATTTCTTGACTTGTTGGGTTTAATTAAAGTGACTAATTTAAAGTCATATAACTAGGTTATATGGGAGGGGTAAATGTAAAAATGGTCAGTTTAAATGTTATGTGATCTTTCTTTAAAAAGGTTATTCAGTTAGTCAATAATTCAACAAATATTTATTAAGTGCCTACTAAGTGTCAAACACACTGATAACACTATGGAATACGAAGGAAAAAAAAAACAAAACATTCTCTGAATTCAAGAAGCTTGCATATATCCCCTGTTACCATTGTAGTATGTATTCTTGGCAGTGTATGGTTCAAAGTCTCACTTTCTGTGTCTCTTCTCAAATCTGATAAATCTATACCACATTGTTAGGACTTACTTGAGGGGTTTCAAGGCAAGTAGGCAGTGAAGCTTCAAGCCAAGTTAAAAATAATGGCCCAGATATTTCTGGATGGAAAGGAATTCTGATGTGAAAGCTCCCTCCACCAATGTTGATTGACACCTGCCTTTCAATTCAGTGTATCCAAGAGTAACCTTGGGTACCGAGAGGTGAAAGGACGTGGCCTTGTGTTCAGGACATTTTGCTGACTGAAGGCTGGCTTTCTATGCATTGCACCATGTTCCCTGTTTTAGAAATAATGATACTTTACATTGCTATGGCATGAGAAACTTAGAAATATCTGACAGGGCTAGTTATGAAATATTAGTAGTGACCTACTTTTTTTTTTAGGTACGAGGAAATAGGAGCATGGAGAGCTGAAATGTCTTACCCAAGATGACACAACTTATTTGTTATAGAGTCCTTCCCATTTGAGATAATTTCTTTTTTCTTTTTCCCTTATGCTGTACCACATAGAAAAATTTTTGTAAGTTAATGTTAAGGTTAAGGAACACTTTCCTGACAACAATCCTGAGCAATCTAAGCTCAGGGAAGGGCAATCATTTTCCAAGGTCACAATCTAGTAAGTTATTTAGCATGAACTCATACCCAACACAGTGCTGCTCCTGCTGGATTAAACTGAGACCCTTTAAAGACCTTAGCTTAAAAAGGTCAGTCTCCCCACTGCATCCAGTCATCCTGGACCCAGATGGCTCTGGAGAGGAAAGTGACTTTGCACAGGTCTCCTGCACTTAAATCCAATTCACTTGTATTTCATGGCATTACCTCCGGGATGTCATGGTTCACTTTAAGAAAAAAGGACACACAACAACAATCTGGTATATTATAATTCTACAAAAGATTGGTGGTTCATAGAACTTCCCACCTAATAAGCCAAGCCTTTAGCCTATATATAGCTGTCTGTGACTTAGCAGAGGAGAAATAAGCAATTTTTCTCAGCCACTCACATTCACGTAAGAGGCAAATAGACAGAACATTTAACTGGGAATCAAGAGAGACCTGTGTTTGAATCCCAGCTCTGACACTCATCTCTTTTATGATGGCCAAATAATCTCACCTCTTTGTGACTCAGTTTCCTTAGCTGTAAAATAGAGATGATAATAATACATTCCCTCCCTGTCTTACAGGATTGCTTTGAGAATGTCTTTGGATACCTTAACATATTAATATGTGAGTTGCTTTGATTATTTGCTTTGCCTGAGACCAAACAATTACAGGATTAATATGGTCAAACTGCTGAACTCTGCTCCAGAAATGAAGCTTTTTATAAAGGTCAGCCTCAGAAAGCTAGCTGTTTGCTCTTTAGTTTTCTCTTCTTGGGTTTTCAATGTAGGTTAGTATAGGGAAGGAAGAGTAATTGAAGGCTATTAGAGGGAGTGAGTGTATTCTTCAAGTTGGAGAAACCATAATGAGCCAGTCATCCCATTGTGGCCTAAGAGGGCAAGGTTGTTTTTTTTTTTTTTTTTCTGATTTCCTCTTCTAGTTCTTTTAGAAAGGAAGAAAGGGGGTTAAAGCATGGCCAACCAATTTAAAAAAGAGCAAAATGAAGGTCTCTAGCCCAATAATAATAATAATTTACATGTGATTATTCAGCTTCAGTGAAACAATCATTTAGAGGAGGCTGAGATTGGTTTCTTTGTCTGTGTGACCAGGATGTGCACTGCAGTGAACTCAATCACCTCCACAAAGCCTCATGGCCTCAATGGTATGACATATAACAAAGTAATCAAGATTAAAAAAAAAAAAAAACTCGACAGCAAATGCTGCCGCCACTGTTTCCAAATGAAAAATTAATTTCAAGATTAATTGAAGTCCTTTCTCTGCTTCTTAACAATGGAATTAGCATGTGGCATCAGTGCTGCGTGCTGTTCTTTGTGATGTGGCCTGGGAGCTGTGCATTGAACTATGGCTGGTTGTATTTTTATTTTGTTATTCATGCGGCTTCTCTGAGCTTTGTCATGAAGGAGATAGTCAAGATGAAAGGAAATCAAAGGCCCAGCAAAATCGTGAAGTTGGCAAAAAGGCAGCCTCTGACTTCTAGATTTTCTCCTCTCTGTAGGGACCCTTTAATTATCCATATCAGGCACCCAATCCCCTCTCCACCCACCACTGTCCTTTCCTGTACTGGACCATCAGAGGATAATGATGTTGGATTTGACAAGAGTAAAGACTTAAGGCTTGGGGATAAGAAGTCAGTATTTGGTAAAAAAACAAAAAAAAAAATTGTTGGGCAAATGGAAAATCAGTGTGGCAGAAACTGGGCGTAGACCAAAATCTTACACCATTTATCAAGATAAGGTAAAAATGGATCCATGGGAGTTTTCAAACCCTGCCCAGTTTGAGGAATTAAAAAGATTTGGCAATTGCCAAGTAGAATCAATCCATCAATAAGCATCCGTTAAGTACTTACCATAAGCAGGACATTGTGCTATTCCCTGGAGATACAAGTACCAAAAAATATAAGTAATCCTTCTTCTTAAGAAACTGATATTTAATCAGAATCAGTGCAAAGAAGTCAAAAATTAAAAAGCAGGAGGATAAGTCAGGATCTGGAAGGGTCAGAGATGGGAAGCAATGTCTGGGATCCAGAATAGAAATCACAACTTGAAAAAGATTCGTCAAAGGCAGGGTCTGGGCTGGGGGTTCAGCACCACTCAAACAGCAGGGCATCAAGCTAGACAAAGGCTTACCCTCAATTCACTGCACTCATTTGGCCAGATACTGTGGTATCAAGTCCGCTCTCTCCTAGCCTCCAGTTTCTTCCCACTTCTGACCCATATGATTCTCTCTGTCATCAGCCCAGTTCATTTGGAATCAGTATATCCGGGATCTCTCCCTCCTTGACACCTTCACATATCTGCTCTGGGGAAAAGACTGCTTATCAATCAGAGCAAATTTAAGTCTCTTTCTCACCTCTCTCCAGGGTATTTGCAGTTTGACACTCATTTTTTCCATTGTGGAAAGGAGAGATTGTCTTTTGTTTGATTCAGGCATTATGCAGTAAGTGGGGCAGCTCTTTGGGAAGGTAGGCAGGGAACACTTCCTACCGGCCCCTGAAATCTTCTCTGTAGCTTCCAGCCTGTCTGTGTATCAGGCTGAATCTGAAAGAATGCGGTCCTCGGAAGGTCAGTAGTGATGGAGCTGGCTAATATTGTGTCCAGTTCAGAAAATTTCTGAACATCTGAGAGCCCACTCTCATTTTCTGTGAATTGTGCAGCATTTCCCCCTCCTGGGAAAGGGAGCATCCCTTAAGAAACACAGACGTTCCAAGAAAGCCTAGGGCCTTTTGCACCCAAGTGGATGATTTTTATTGATTAGCTGAGGGTTTATGTATAGCTACATATTACATTGTCAGGTATTTGCAAAGATGGTATTTTGAAGAACTCATCCCTGTCTGTGATTAAAGAAATACTAAATACTAAGAGCCCCAGGATCATCTTGTGGAGTTCCTGGGCTAGGCTGTCTACTTTCACAATGATATTTTGATTAGGGAACCATGGAGGCACTCCCAGCCAGGTTCCTGCGTGGTATCATACTCGCTCTGCCCCATAGGCATGCCTTCTGCCTCACAAATTACTCTCTGGGTCTCCTGTGAGTAGGGTAGCCGGCACCAGCTTTTCATCTCCCCCAATGACCAGTGAATGACAAATATATCATGTCATTGCATCCCGGCCTTCTTTGGAGCACATCATAAACATAACGGGCAATTTGGTCCCAGGATCTGCCCAGAGCCCAGAACAATAGAAGCAGAGAGGATGAATTTAGAGTGGCCCTTTCAATAAATATTAAATAATGATCATGGTGAAATGAATGCAGCATCTCTCTGCATGTCGGCCATCCTCACCAAGTAGATTGTGGCAGAAATGGTAATGATTTATCCTGGGAAACTTGGAGATGCTACTTTAAACTCTGTGATGATGGAAGCTTATTTTGAATATTTGGGAGCATATATCAGCACAGCATAGGGTCAGTTTGATTTTTAAAATTTAGATGTATCTAAATTTTACTGAACTGTATTTTATTGTACTGAACTGATATGTTTCTATGGCATTGGTTGTAAGATTAATTTTATAAGATGGCTGGAACCAAATTCATCTATGTTTTCCCCTATAATCTATCAAAGATGAAGGAATAAATATGCTGTTGTTGATGATAACACAATAATAATAATAGAAATAACTAGCATTTAAACAATGTTTCAAAGTTTGCAAAGAGTCTTACAGATATTATCCCACTTTATCCCTACAGCTACCTAAGAGGTAAGGATTATAATTATCCTCATTTACAATTGAGGAAACTGAGGCAAAAGTTAAGTGATTTGCCCTAATCACAGTCTCTGATGTTGGATTTGAACTCAGGCCTTTCCTTCTCCAAATCCAACATATTATCCATTATATTGTCTATTAGCCTCTGGCACATAAGTTTTTATTGGCAGCCTGATTTATAATGGGAATTTCTATAGGCTTCCCTCAAAATGAGGTGAGCATGGTTTTCAAGCAAAAATAGTGATTTCCTTCCATTATGTTACATTCATTGTATCTGGTGTGCTGGGAATATTTGGAAGTACTTTCTAGACTGTAAAACTCCTTTTCTTTTGTAATAGCAGTATTGATGATGGTGATACATATAATCAGAATTTTTAGATGAGCATGTTATCTCATTTAAGATTCAAGTGAACAAGCATTTATTAAGCACCTACTGAGTATCACAGAACAGACTTCCCAAATTACTATTGTTAATGTAACATCATCTTCTTCAGTCTCTCACCAGCACTCAGACTATGGCACTTCTTCTCCTACCTTAGGATTCCCTACCAGCAAATTGGCCACTCAGAACTTTGCTACCATCCATCTCCATTTGTTGAGTTTTTGTGCAGTGTTGAATAGAGCTAAAGTGTCATATTATACTTTATCAATAGGTTATTGTCGTTGAGTAGTTTTTAGTCATGTCTTTCTTTTTGTGACTCCATTTGGAGTTTTCTTGGCAAAGGAAACTGAAGCAAACAGGGTTAAGTGATTTACCCAAGATCACACAGTCAGAGTCTGAGGTTAGATTTTAACTAAAGTCCTCAACTCCAGGGCCAGTGCTTTATCCACGGCACCATCCTGTCTGCTAGTAGGTGGGTAGTAAAATACTTTGGTCAAAGAATCCCTTAAGTTTGAAACTCTCATGAAGCAAAAGGAATCAGAGTCCTAATTTATCTGTTCTGGGTGCTCTAAATTCCCTCCTGGTAGCTTACTTAAGAAAAAAAGATAATCATAATTAAGGAAATTTCAAAATTGGCCTTTCTGGCACAAGCTGGCTATGTAACTAGGGTGGGGAAAGGTAATGGAGATCTTGCAAAGAACTTAATTTTTTTTTTTTAATGGTGATGTTTTTAGCACAAAAAAAGCAACATAGCATACTGGGTAGAATGGCTCCACATGATCTGCAGCTAAGGACACATGGGATCTCTGCCCTTGTAGAGAATGCAGAGTAACAGATTGATGCAAAACATGTACAAATAACTGTAACACAAAAAAATTCTGGCCCTGATTCTGTTGTGCCCCTAGGCCAAAAGATAATGGATCCCTTTACTACCTTATGTAGAAAGCAAGAGGGAAACTGGATTTGATTCAGGATAGCATAGATATATAAGGAGTGAGAGTTGATTTTCACCCTGCAGTCCAGAATTAGCAATGGCAAAAATGACAAGGATGATTTTTGTTGTTGCTATTTGTTGTTGTTTTCTGTTTTCTAGTGTTTTAATTCTCTTTTGATCTGATTTTTTTTTTGCACAACATGATAAATATGGAAATTTATATTTAAAAGAATTGTACATGTTTAATGTATATGAGATTGCTTGCTGTCTTGGGGAGGGAGAAGGGAAGAGAAGAGGGAGAAAAATATTGAACACAAAGTTTTGTGAATGTGAATGTTGAAAACTATATTTGCATGTATTTAGGAAAATAAAATACTACTAAAATGAAAAACAAAATGACAGGGAGACAAGGAACACCATAGTAATTCCCTTTTTTCTCTACTTCTTCTCCTCAATCATAGTCTTGCCAGCAGAGGTGGAGGTACACATGTGAGGAGTTCATTCTTTGCCCTTGCCATGCCTTTCCTGTTTTCCTACCTAGGTCTCACTGGATAACTTGGAGAATTTTGAGAACCAGAAAGTTCCACTCCAAATCTGCCCCTCTATTCTAATCATAGCAATGACCCATCTTTGTGACCATTCCCTCTTCCTGCAATTGGGTCTTATGTACATTAATAAAAAGTAGTTGCAGAAACACTCTTCAATGATCCAATTGAATTTTTTTATTTTTTATTTTTTTTTTGCTGAGGCAATTGGGGTTAAATGGCTCAGGGTCACACAGCTAGGAAGTGTTAAGTGTCTGAGAGACCAGATTTGAACTCAGGTCCTCCTGACTTCAGGGCTGGTGCTGTATCTACTGCACCACCTAGCTGCCCCTCCAATTGAATTTTAAAAATAAAATCCTGTATTATAGAAGAATTGTCATTGCCAAGCTTTGCCCCATACCTCCTATCTGCAAGGTACAAGAAGAAAAAGCTCTGCAGGTATTCTTTCTCTCCCCCTCCACCCACCATGACAGAATTAAAGTTCTTCTGTAGCCTCACCATTCTGAGGATTTGACAGATTTTTGACTAATATTTCAAGAGCTTAAGTAGAGAAGGGAGGGCTTGGTATAGTGCAAAAAAAAAATCTAACTGTGGATCTAGACCCTGGATCAACTATCCACTAAAAAATATTACAAATCACTTTTACCTTGTACCATCCATCTTATCTCTCTAATTCTCAGTTCCTGTTTTAGCATGGTGGACAGAGATGGTTCCTAAGAAAACTTCCAGTTCTGAACATTAGCTTAGAAGTCAACAAGCAATTATTAGGTGCCTACTATATGCCAGGCATTGTGCAAGGAAGAAAATGGAGCTAGAAATGTAAAGGGACCTTTGTGGCTATTAAGTGGAAAGAAAATCTGTAACTTAGCTGAGCTGGAACTAACTACTACTAAGACAAGATTTAAATAAATAGGGAGGGAAGGAAATCACAGACATGCCCAGTATTATACTGCATAAGTTCTTGGTGGGCTTCAAGAGTCAGGTTGATGAAAGAGAAAGGCCACTGGATGCAGACTTAGTGAACCTGGATTCAAATCTAGCCTTCTTAGCTATACCCTGGTGGACCTCAGTTTCATCTATAAAATGGGAGAGGTAAAATAGATGCTCTCTAACAGACCTTCCATGAGTCATGTTCAATTAAGATATTCTTTCTTTCTGCCTTGAATAGACTAAAGGAACTATTAGACTCACTGAGTCAACAAGGGAAATTAGAGCTAGAGTTCATGTTGTTCAACCTCCTCATCTATCCTAAAATGGCACTGGACTTCTTCAGAGAGAAAGTGCTTTTTCCCAGAATCATACAGCTAATCAGTAACAAGAATGTCATTTCTAGCCCAATGTTATTTTTACTGAAGTATTTGTTTAGTTGTTGTTTTTTTAATTTATTTTTCTGCCTGTGTTTTTATAAATAACCCCTCCACCCCCAAAAGGTATGAATCAAAAACAGAGGAAATTTTATTCTATTTCATTTTAAATTAGAATATTCTGAAACTTGGCCCTGATAATAACATTTCTTTTCTAAATACACTCTGTTTCTACTGCATCTCTGTAGTTCCAGCTAAAATCTTCCCTAGGAGGGGAGTGAATCAGGACAATAACTCTTGGTCCTGAGCTCTGGGATTCCTTGTTGTTAACAGTGGGCAGTGGCTTGGAGAAATATTATGGGAGGGTAGAGGTGGCGGACTTGCCAGCTATTGATTCAAAAAACAAACTGAATCTCAAGTTACCAGTTTTAGCAAGGCTGAGCAATTGATCTGTGCAGCAGGAAGGCAGTGACTGTTGTCTGTAACCCTGAGCTGGGTACTAGCCCTACCCACTCCCTCAGAGGCTGCCCAAAGCCCAAGCTTAGTGTTGAAGGCTGGTGTTTTAAAGGTGGCCCAGTGCATGGCTGACTATGTGCTTGAGAGAGCAAGCAAGCAAGTCCTCTCTATGGCAGAGCAGGGAAGATCCTGGATGGCTTTCTCTGTTTATCTGTGTGTATTCCCAATTTGTGTAAGTGTCCGTGGGGCAGTCTCACCCAGGTGACTGTACCATCAGCTACTTACATCTATGTCATAGCAGTGGGCAGTGATGATTTCATGACACAAGAGAGTTTAATTCTTGGCCACACAAACACCTCTTGAGCACATGTAGGCTAGATACTCACAGACCATAGTTCAGCACCTTCTGCAATAAAAAGGCAAACCCCCATCTTGGAGGTCAGCAAATATATTCCTCATTTTTTGAGACCCAAAGAGAAGTAAGTTCCCCCGATAAAATGATTCATCAAATGAGCCCCTTTAACTAGAAATCTAGTGCTCATATGACTGTGCCAAGACTTCTCTCTTCACAACAACTGTGTGAAGTAGGTAGTTTATCTCTTGGTAATGTGAGACTTATCAACTGAAAAGAGGGCTATAAATAGACTGAAATGAAACCAAAGAGGTGCTGTCATAAAATCACGCACTAATTTGTGTGAATGAATTAGAAGCATGAGAATCTGTTTTCCATAAAGCAGACTTTGAGAGAATCCAAAATGTTCAGAAAAAAATTAATTTTGAGCTGTTACCAAAACCCAGATTCTGGCTTCTTATCAAGACGGAGGGAGGGAAGAGGAAGAGAAGAGAAGAGGAGAGAGGGAGAGAGGGAAACAGAGAGAAAGAGAGAGAGAGAGAGGAAACAGAGACAGAAAGAAGAGAGACAGAGACAGAAAACACAGAGAGACACACAGAGGGGCTGACTTCCTGTATATGTTTTGTACCCACATCAGAGTCAGGGGTCAACTTACTAAAAGGTTAGTCTGACAAGATAATTATTTAGATCTAATCAAGGCTACATATTTTTCCTCTCTTCTGAAAAAAAAATGATGTTCTTTGTTTTTTGCAACTTAATTATTTCCTGATTTTTTACCCTGCCCTGACTTCTCTCTTATAAGACTAAACTGTTCATCAAAACAAAGGTATTCCATCAAATAACATATGCAATCTAGAAGACCCTCATCTCTCTACCAGGAAGAAGAAAATGGTTCATCATATGTTTTCTGGTTTGGTTAGTCATTCCTCTGCTACAGAACTGACAAAGCAGACTGAGACTCTGCTTTGTGTCTGTAAGAGACATACTTGAGTGAGTCTCGGACTTAATAAGCTGCCATATAATGTCCAACCTGAATTCCAGCCTTTCTTTCATTCTAGCCCCAGACCTATTTCTGTCCTTAGCACCATTTGTTCATCAGGTACTAATTGGCTTAAGAGCAAAGGATCGATATTTTTATGTGTTTTAGGTGATGTCTTTCTTATTTGAGACCTGTTTTCAAAGTATCTGCTTCCAAAATGAGATTTTCAGGAGGAAAAAAAATGTGTATGACAATAGAGACCTTGTTCTCTTTTTCTATGAGCTCACTCTCTTTTTACCCGAACTAAGGTGTTTTTCCTTTTGTAGGTCAAATGGATGATATTACAGGCCTCCTCTGCTACAAATTAGATGGAAATTGGCCAGATCCCTAGTTAGAGTGGGATGACATCGTTATAATGACAGCTAAAGTGCCATGAAATGAACTGCCTTTTTTGTTGCTGATCAACTCCTCAGTCTGGTTCCAGAATACAAGGTTTATGATTTTAACATAGGTCCCTTTCCCTCACCCAGGAATTCTTATCTTTGCATGATTGAGGGGAGAAAAAGTCTAAAACTATTTCAAACATTAATATTATTTGCATAAAGAAACTCAAAAAAGTTTTCTCTACTCATCAAAAAGAATCTAAAATTCCTTATTTGGACTATGACTGTTACTGTATGGCTATGTATCCTTAGTGAAGGTTATATAATCTCTATAAGCTTCAAAATCCCTTTTATAAAAACAGTATCTCCTTAGCCTGGGACTATCCACTTCCCCAAAACATCTAGAGGAAAGATAGAAGATGTTAGTAACTTTTGTAGGAAAAATACAGCATAAGTTGTAAAGATGATGAATATAGCAAATGCAACTACTTTATCCATTCATTGAGCACATAGAAAGTGCCTGCTATGTTCCAGGATACTCCATTAAATCCCAGAGGAACATAGAAGAAAGTGAAACAATATTTGCCTAAAATGAACTTAGCATTCACTTCAAGAAACACAGCATTACACCAGCAAGTATATACAAAGTAGTTAATACAAAGTAATTTCTTGATGGAAGAAGGCATTAGCAAATAGGAAATCAAGGTGGACTTCAAGTAGGAAGTAGTGTTTAAGATAAATTTTGATAGACTCTAAGGATTCTAGAGATGGAAGTGAAGAGAAAGACAATGTAAGCAAAGGAAATAAGTTTTACAAAGCTATTGAGATGTGAGGTGGTGAGTAGGATGGCATGTACCAGGAAGAGCAAATAGGTCAATTTAGCTAGAACATAGAGTTTATAATGGAACTTAGTGTGCAGTAAGCTTCAAAAAGGAGGATAGAGCCATAGAGTAAGGGCTTAAATGTCAGAGGAATTTAGGTTTTATTCAAGAAGCAAGAGAGACCCGTTGAGGCTTCTTGAGCAGGGGAATCATATAGTTGGTCTTGTACATTAAGAATATTAACTTGGCCACTGTATGGAGGCTGGGTTGGGAAGAGGAAAGATTAGAGGCAATTAAGAGGCTATTAGAATAGTCCCAGAGAGATGGCAGTTGTATAAGTTAGAAGAAGGAAATAAATTTGGGAAATAATGAAATTAATTTTGGAATTGATTATATTAATAGAATTGATAAGATGAGAGCTGATTGGATATAAAGGGTAACAAAGAATAAAAAGAACCTAGGTGACTATAAAGAAGGAAACCAGGAAGAGAAGAGGATTTGAGGCCATTTGTAATGATTTTGGAATTGAAATTGTTAAGATAATGACAAAGCATCTAATTGGAAATACCCAGTAGGCAGATAGTTATGCAGTAATGGTGTTTGGGAGAGAGGCTAAGCCTAGATAAATGGATCTGGAGTCATCTGAATAGAGGCAGTTATGAAATCTGTGGAAGTTGATGAGATAACCAAAAGATAGAGTAGAAGGAAAAGAGAAGTGAGCTTACAACAGACTCGTGGTATATAACTCTACAGAGAGCAAGAAATATGGCTAATTATTGAGCAAAGGAGGCTGAAAGTAAGCTTCAAAGAATTGTACCAACAAATAGGTTGAGGGAGAGCTTATTTCATTTGAAATCCTTTGGCCACAAACTTTGCATGGTTACTATTTTAATCAGAATATTTTTCCTTATAAAGGTCCAGGAAGTGAGTGGATCTGCCCTGACCATTCACAGACTCTTTAAGGCTTGTGTGTCCTTATATAATTGTTGGGCATTTAGTTGTAGCCAGGCAATAGTTTGTCACCTCCTAAATATATAATGGTTAGATGTTGATAGAAGATGAGTTGACTATATAATCTCTATATAATCTAAAATAACCCTGCCTGCTATGATCCACTTAGTACAAGACATGATATGTGGTAGGTACTTAATGGATTCTTGCTGAGTTGAATTGAATTTAATAGGCTGGACTTGAAAACATTTCTCAGGTTTTTATATTCCTTTAGTATTTCATTTACTTATCAATTTTGAGATTTTCTCATTGTAATACAGATTTTTATTCTGTCATAGAAAATTTCATAGCCCTCAGGGACACAGAGATCAAGGGATTAGTAGCCATAAACTATGACATTTTCTTTCTCCTAACTAAGAAAATATATATCTACTATATCATGATTTTGAAGACTTTCACTATCCTGGTCACTATCCAGATTATGAGTATGTATATGTGTGTATATGTATGTATATATGTGGGTGTGAGTGTAGATAGTGTTTGTGTGTGTGTATGTATGTGGAGAGAGAGACAGAGAGACAGAGAGAAATAGAAAAAGATACAGAACAGACAGACAGAGACAGAAACAGAGAGAATATTTAAAAGTATGGAAAGGAAATAGAATTCTTTTCTTTCTACCTCCCATTTCCATAATCCTTTTCGCTTCCTTGATTCCACATTCCTTCAGGGGGAAGAAGGAATTAGGGAGAAGAAAAAAGACAGAAAAGAAGAGGGGACAGGGAGGAGGAAGAAGAGGAGGAGTGGGAGAAGGAAAAGGACAAGTAAATATCCTCTGTGGAGATGTGTGGAAGATATTTTAAAGTAATTTTAAACAACTCAGAACTCTAAAATCAAGCTTTATACCAGAGCAAGTGGCATCTTCTTTATTCTCCTGGCTGTGCACACATGTAATAGAAATGGGGAAAAGAGTACAGCTTTGGGAGGAAGTAGAAATGCACAAGGTGGAAAGAGAAGTTCTTTTGTATGTATATGGCATTATGTAAGCAATGCATATATTTAGAGGTAGAATTTAATTCCTAAGATACCAATAAACTTGTGGAAATTAGCTTCCAGTTGCCAGAAGATAAAGTCTAAAACAAAGATACAAAATACAATTAGCTATAAATGATTTGAAGTTTCAGTTTCTAAAAGAGATGTGATTACTAAAGAAGCTAAGAATATGAAATGAGTCTTGACTATTGTAACTTGGATGCAACACATCCAAATATGTGATTTCCCTTTAAATTTTGGCTAAAGTCATGTTCAGGACTACAGAAGTACTGTATCCAAAGTAATGTTCCACCTGCAGTAATAGTCACTTGTTACTTATAGATGAAAAAAGATCTTTTAAGATCAAATTCAAAAAGACATCGACTATGTGGGATGTTGGGGCAGATCTAAGAAGGTTTGATTCAATAAAGACAAATGTAAAATTCTATACTTATTCCTAATCATCACCCAACATTTTATAGTATAAGACTACCGAGCTATGGAGCAATAGAGATTTATAAGGAAATATTGGGGGGAAATTCTCTAAAGGTGGAATACTTTGCATGATGTCCCCTTTACTGTAGATCTTCCAGGGAAGCTGACTGGCCACTTGTGGAGAATGTTACAGAGAGAATTCCTGTACTTGAAGACTAGTTGGCATTTGATGTACTTTTCAGCTGAGATGCTGTGAAGTCCCTCTCCTGCCAAAATAGAAAGCAAACCTTATTAGACATGAACACTCCACAAATGATCTTAGCTGAAATATGACAAATATCCAAGAAAGGATACACGAATTAAAGAACAGCTTTTAACATTTCTAAAAATTATTTATAGTGTGCCTGCTATATGCAAGGTACCGAGCTATGTTCAAGCCACCAGAGATAAGAGAATTATAGTCATTATAATAGTCTCCCAACTGCACAGTAATCAAGATTGGCTCTTTTAAAAATTATTTTTAGAAATTACCTGAAATCTTAAAGTAGAAGCCAGATGGTTAAGGAATTAATAGCCCTGAAACCTTAGACCTTAGGAAAGAACAGGGATAAGTTTCTCCTGGATCCCTGTCACAGTAAATATTTATAATACGCCACTCTATGAGAAGCAATGGGGCTGTAGTGTAAAGCAAACTGTCTTCAGTATCAGAAAGACTAAGGTTTATGTCCTGTTTCTGACATATACTCATCCTTGAAGACTTCAAGAGGATAATCTACATTTGAGAAGCAGTTCCTCACTGGGAGTTTAGAAATCAAGTGAGAAAAGAACTTTGTGCTTCCATAAGGAGACAGGCGCTGGAGCCTGACTAGTACATTTTATTGGGCTTTTTTTTTAAATGAAAACCCTATGGTTGGATTGCATGACATTGAACATCAGTTCATAGATTACCTAGAAGAGATTCTACAGGTCTTTTGGTTCATCCTCTCATTTAGGTTACGGGATTTGCCCAGAGTCATACAGCTAGAAAGTACGTAAGCAAGAACTTGAACCCAAGTTATCTGACTCTAATTTTGTTTTTGTTGTTGTTCTGAACCCTGTTGCTTCACAGTGGCATCTAGGAATTTCTATGGAATTAAAATTAGTGATATTTCTTTAACTCTTTGCAATACCTTTATCAATCCTGTGATACCCCTCAATCTGTCTACCATTCCAAAGCTCACTGTGTTGGGAAAAAAGCAGGGTACCTTCATTCTCACAAGTGCTTGAGAATGATTTCCTGCTCTTCATTTTGTCAAAATCCTAAGAGTCATTCAGTTTGATTCAAGGAAACTAGTAAGTTTACTGTACATGTTTTAGAGAACAATAAAGATGATGGCCACAGAAAAGGAACATATAACAGAATTTCTATCACCCAGGCAAAGCCTATCAGAAGTGGCTGGTAACCTATAGAGCAGATTGGATATTTGGGAGCCCAGTAAGGTCCCAATCAGGATTGGGACTATAACAAAGCTTAACACTTCAAAAAGAAAAGTCTTTGAGAAAGTGAACCCAATCACTTTGAAAAACTCATTGTATTTGAACAAGTATTAGTTAAGTATTAATTATTATTAATTTATTGGTATATAGGGAGTGAGTGGTAGATAGAGAATTGCCAGGAAGACTTGGGTTTAAATCTCATTTCTCACATAAATTGACCAGGGGTCACTAGGAAAGTCAGTGTTCTGGGCTAAAAATGGCAAACACAGGCCTGCTGACAGCATGTGGACCAGACCAAACCAGAATTAAAATGCAGTTGGGAAATACTTAACAAAATAAATAAAAATACAATAAAATGTATAATGTTACATATTAAAACTAAGTTAATACACACCTTCAGGGATGCTTATGTATAGGTTAGTAGCCCTAGTTTCTTTTTAAGCTGGCTACTATTGCTCTAGAACCCAGCTTCTTAAATTGTGGGTTAGGATCCCCATATGAGGTCTCATAATTGAATGTGACGGATACTAAATTATGACTTCTTATCAGTAGTTGTTTGATTTGTGTACCTATTTTATGTACCTATATATCTCAGGTTGGGCAAAAATTTCTCTGGTGAAAAGGTGTAACAAACAGAAAAAGTTTAAGAAGCCTTGCTCTAGAATTCTCTCTAAGCCTATGAGTTATAAAATAGGTAGGGGGCAAGTGTTCTTCTCCAGGATTTCCCTGTATCCCTATATATAGAGAGAGAGCTGTTCTAGAATTAGGGGAGACACAAAGGTTCTGTAAGATGATAATTTCCCTTAGAACAGAGAAGGGACTCAACACAAACCAGTGTATATAAGTGCCTAAGCTCAGTGTAACATAAGGACTGAGGCAAAAAAGGGAACTGCCAAATCTGTGGATCAAGAAAGGCAACATTTGGCTTGAGCTTTAAACTATTGGTAGAAATTCAACAAGGAGAATGGGGGTGGGGGTGGGAAAGACTTTATTTACATGAGGAGTGATGTGAGCAAAAGCCCAGAGGAAGGAATTGTTGAGTATGCTCAAGAAAAGCACAGTGGCTTATAGGAGTACATATTAGATCATGTACCTGATCGAATTATACCTGGTCAGGTAGAATGATGCCAGTTTGTGGTGGATCTGGAATTACTGACTCAGAAGTTTGAGTCTGAACTCAACTCAGAAAGCTTTAAAGGGGCATTTAAGGATTTTAAGCACAGGAGTGACACAAGCAGATCTATGCACAAGAAAGGTCAGATCGGTACTTTTGTAAAGGATAGTTTGAAAATTTCAAGATTTGATTTTAACTAGATTCTATTTCCATACAGTATATCCTATTATTCTTGTGGACAAGATGAAGGAGGGATGAGCTAAATATTGACTTAATTTGAAAATGATTTTTGGCCAGACTCAAAGAGTAGTCTTTAATGATGTGATGAAAAATTGGGAAGAAGTCTCTAGTGGAATGCCCCAGGCACCTGTGGTTGGCTCTGTGCTATTAGAAATTTTAATCAGTAACTTGAATTAAGACGCAAATTGTATGTTTATCAAATTTAGATGACACAAAGCCTATAACATATTAGATGGTGAGTCAAAGTCCAGAAATATCTCAATAGGCTAGATATTCAGCTGAAACTAATAAGATTAGAAACAAAAAAAATCAACTTTAAAAGACAAGAAATGTGACTAGACAGCAGTATTTTGACTAAAAAAGAGCTGCAGGTAGTGGACTATAATCAAAATATGAGTCAATAATGAGATTTGGCAGCCAAAAAAAGCTTCTTTGATCTTTGGCTGAA
Organism: Sarcophilus harrisii; assembly: GCF_902635505.1. NCBI lineage: Eukaryota > Metazoa > Chordata > Mammalia > Dasyuromorphia > Dasyuridae > Sarcophilus > Sarcophilus harrisii. The sequence continues at coordinate 208,839,844 of NC_045430.1, read as the reverse complement.
TTAAGAGAGAACCTAAAGTGCAGTGATAATCCCACTGTACTCTGCTCTCATCAAACCACATCTAGAACTTGGTGCTTAGTTTGGATTTTAAGAGAAAGACATTGATATTCTGCTGAAGATGTTCAAAATCAGACTATATACAGTTCTGAGGAACTGGGGGGAGAGAGTTTAGTCTAAAGAAAATTAAAAAAAACTTAAGGGGAATATGATAGTTAGGAAGAAATTTTGGGATTTATTATTTGAAAGAAATGTTAGATTTGTTTTTATTGGCTCTAGAGGACAGAACTAAAAATAATAAATGTTCAGATCCTGCAAAGAAGTAAATTTAGGCTTTAGATCAGGAAACACACCTTAACCTTAACTCTCCCAGAGGAAATGGACTACCTCTGAAAGTAGTGTATTCTTCCTTATTAGAAGTCATCATGCAAATGCTGTATTGTGGAGAAGATTCTAGTGTATAAGTAGATTGAAAGAGAAAATCAGGGCAGTGGTGAGAGCACCAACCCTGAAATCAGGAGGACCTGAGTTCAAATGCAATCTCAAATATTTAACACTTACTATCTGTGTGACTCTGGGCAAGTCACCCCCAGTTGCCCTGCAAAAAATAGAGAGAGGGGAAGGAAGGGAGGGAGGGGGGGGAGAAAGAAGAAGGGGAGTACAGAGAAGAGGGAAGGGAGAAAAGGAGGGAAAGGAGGGAGAAGGAAGGAAAGGGAGAGAGGGGCAGGGGCAGGAGCAAGGCAAGGGGCACGTCTGGCATGGAAATACTACTGGACTTGGAATCACAAGAGACTTGAGTTTGAATTTCACCAGCAGGGGGAACAGGCTCAGGCAGAAGAAGGGGCAGTGTCTATCATGAAAAGGGAACTGAATTTGGAATCACAAGCAAGCTGAGTTTGAATTTCACCATTGGCCTTAAGCAATGAAGAAATTTTGACCATTCCTCACTTATCAAGGACTGGAATAAAAGTACCTAGCTTAAAGTTTTACTCTGAAGATAAATAAGATAAAGTATGATCTGTGAGTTGTTTTTCTTTTTTTTTTTTTTTCCATATTGAAGGTCTACATAAATGTAGGCTGTTAGTATAATTAGGTGGTTTCTTAAGGTTTCTTTCATTTCATGAAATTCTATGAAACAACATCTGTTAAGAAACTACTGTAATGATATAGGCAAATGAAGGAAGTAAATATTTAAAAGCTAAGAACTAGGAATTCAAATACTAAAAAAATGAGACTGTTGCCACTTTGAAGTAGCTCACAAAGTAATTTGAGAAGAGAGCACATTCAATAAAATGAGCGTTAGAATGATGGACAATCCCAAAGTCCTGAGGGTGCCTCAGTTGGACAGATCACAAAATCCAGGGGACCCTTAGGTTCCATTAACAGATCTGATGGCAGTCATTAGCATCTGGTAGAAATAAAAGCAAAGCAGATAGTAAGAAAAGGATAACTTCGCCCATGTAGGGTAAAATTCCTAGTGTTCCTCTATCTCAGTAGAAGGAATATTGTTAAAGTCCTGTGTTATCAAAACCATAGGAGCAGCAATGCAACTTCTGAGAAACAAAGGGGAGTTAAAGGGAGAAGATGATTCAGGTGGTAAATGGATTTAAAGATAGGTTTTTCATCAATCTGGTTCTAATTGAGTTTGGGAATCACAAGGCCAGGAAACAGGGGAAAGAGAAATAGGGAGCAGAGACCCCTTTGGCTCTTCTGGATGGATTCACATAATAATAAAAACCTTATTAGGTTGGGTAGTAACAGTGAAGATAGAAAAGGAATGAAGGTTGACTTATCAAGATTTGGAAATTGATTAAATATTAGTATTGTAGGAAAGGGGATTTTGAATATGAGGGAATGAATGAATGGTACTAAGTTAAATCAAGGTCAATAAACATTTATTAAGATCTTGTTATATACCAGGCGTTGTATTAAGCTCTAGGGATAGAAAGAAAAACAAAAATAGTTTCTGCTCTCAAGAAGATATACATACATGTATATATGTTATAAATATATTTAGATAGATATAATAGGAGTGGGGCCTTCATGTGTAGGGATGGCTGTCATTCTGAGGCTTAAATGGAAACAGAATAGACATCTGTAGTCTATTCTTCCCTGAATCTTCTCCAAAGAAGATTTTAATTCCTGTTGGGCGGGAAATCAGGAAATTAGGAGTAGAATCAATCTCTCTACTCTCCTCAGAGAGATGGGATACCAGCATAGATGCAGTCTCAATATCTCTATCTATCTATCTATATATCTGTCTGTCTATCTATCTATATAAATCCATATATAAATGTTATTGGTTTAGGACCCAGCTTCTTAAATTGTGGTTCATGATACCATATGGAATCTCATAATTGAATATGGAGGTTGCAAAATTATAACTTATTATCAATAAATGTTTGATTTTGTAAACTTATTTTATATACCTATATATGTGCTTGTTAATGTAAAAATTTCTTAGCTATACAGGGATTACAAGTGGAACAAGTTTAAGAATCCCTGATCTAGGAGACAAGATTGGGCTCCATCCAAGTTCTGATTATTTTGTCATTACTGGGGGACATTGGGGAACCCAAGCTCTATATCCAATGTTGAACTCCTTTCCCACAGAATAACAGTTCTATAATATACCCAAATAGTAAAAGAAACCTATTTATGCAAATCAGTAGCTAAACAAAAATCAGAGAATGTATATATAGGAGAATATATACCACAGAGTACAGAGTGAAAAAGATCTCTCATTAGGATCAAGGTAATTACGCTCACCTTGTTCTCATCCAAGGGTAAATTCCCTAAAGTGTCTGTTATTGCTAGATGGAAATAGGGACAAGACTGCTTGCCCTTCTCATTTTCCCCCATTCTTTCCCTTTAAGAACTTAAAACTGGATTGGTCTCTTCCACCTTCCCTCTTGTAGCTAGAAGTCAGAAGTGACCAAAGATGCTCAAAGTTTGAAAAAGTCTCAAAGAAAACTTGAAGCCTGAGAAGTTCCAAAGGAAATGAACTTTGAGGAGTTCCAAAAGGGACTGGTGAAGGCTGGAACTCTTTCACTTCTCACCAACACCACCCTACTTTTTGTACAGGACAGAGCAATCATCTTCATCTATAAGGAGAGAATCCCATAGCAATGGCTTTGGAATCAGGGTTACTTGTATCATGATAAACTACTGATAGTCTCAGAGGAAAGGTCTTAGCATGAAGGAAGAAAGGTTCCTTGTAGAAGATGGGACTGTATCTGAGGCTTAAAGAAAGTAAAAAAACAACCTAGAAGCTTCTCACTAAGGAAAATAATTGTCAGAAATAACAGGTTTGATTATGTTTTAAAAGGAAGGAATGGAGACATTAAAAAACTTAGTTTTAGACACATTGAGTTTGAGCTGTTGGTAGAACATCCATCCACGCATTTAATAAGCATTTATGAGGCATCCATTATGTGACAGGAATTTTTTTAGGTACTGAGAATATAAAGAAAAAAAAAAACAGTCCCTGTTCTCCAGAAGCTTTCATTCAAGTGAAGATGTCTTACAGACAGTTTGCAATGCAAGTCTGGAACTTGAAAAGAAGCGATGGGTTGAAGATAGAGATCTTCACTCAGGAAAAGTGGAGATGATAGGAGATGATGAGGAATTTTATTTTGTTCCTTTTTCTTTCCCTACTCTTAATGCTTGAACTGTACTGGGCTTACAAATAAGAGTCCTCCAGTGTCCTAAAATCCTATTAAGCATAAAAAGTGTCTGTGTCCTTTTTTATTCCATTTTCTTGGAACAAACAAATGTTTCTGGCTCCTTCATACATGTTATAATCATTTCTTCCCCAAATGGCCATAAATAGTTTCACCTTTCTAACAGTCCTAACTCTCCTTTTAGAGATCAGAAATGACTTATCAGACAGGAAGCAGATTCTTATTTTCCTTGCCTCCCACAATCCATCAGGAGAGGGTTAAGAAAAGGTCCAGTTATCTCATAGCTGACAAATTCCCTGTACATCATTGAGTTCTGCATTGAACATCTCTGTGTGCTGTCAGCTGCAGAGAAAGGAGATTACCCTGTCTGTCGGATGGCTACCTGAATCCCCTGCAAACATTCTCTGGGTAGAAGGCAAATTTTAATCAACCAGGAAATAAATGACAGTTGCTAGTTACTTCACTATTTAAATGCTCAAATGCAGTAATGTGAAAGCACAAACAATCCATCAATAGTTTAGGAGACGGATTATTGTGATCTACTAGTTAGAAGAGTTGTATTTCACTTCTTCCTTCAGGAATTTAACCGAAGACACTTTTGGGGCAAGAAGAAAGCTAGAAATTGGGGAATATCTGTGGGGATTTAGGAAGAAAAAAAGGAAGCTTTCAATGAAGGAAGGAGAGAGAAAATGTTGGGGGGAAGAAGCACAGAGAAAAAAAACAGGGTACTCCAGTATCCAGGATGATCCTGAAAGCATAAGAAGCTAGAGCGTGCAGAAACCCCCAACTTGGAAACAACTGGAGCTTGACAATGCTCAATTTTGAAGTCTGACAAGAGAGCAGCACAGTGTGAGTGAAGGGATAGACATTCACTTTCCAAAAGTGAGATTTAAGTGCTGACCTTAGTGTCACTCACTTAAGATAACCAGTTATAAATTGTTTTAGGCTTAGCCTTTCTTTGGGGCAGTTATAGAAAGGACTCACACTACTTGACACAAAAATGTACTGTAGCTAAGGAAACAATGAGTCTGCACATACATACCTGCATATATATGCATTGTGGGTATAAATACATATATGTGTGCATACACATATGTATACACATACAGTATATTGCACATATACAGTTATATATGTTTGTATACACACACATGTATCTGCATATACACTATATACATATATGAATGTGTATTCATGTATATATATGTTTGTGCATGCAAATGTCTATTATGTATTGTATTACATATACATGTATATATGAACATATACCCAAATATATGTAATGCAATATATGATATATTAGCCTTTTTCAGGCATTTATGAACCTTTTTTGTGAATCAAAAATATGTCTTTTGTCTGCATCCTAACTCCATCCATAAACCAATTTTAAAAAAATAAGCTTTGCCTTCAGCCTCAATTACACACTCAGAGATGTAAATGCATGTGGCTGAAATGGGCAAAGGGAGGAAAGCACTTAATTAGGTCTGTGTGAGTTTATTGTTTCAATGTCTACATGATACTCATATTTTTTCCAGAATAGCCAAAATGTCATTTCTATAGTGATATAACTAATGCAGAATTGCACCATATACATGTGGCTCTTCAAGCTCTTTTGAGTAAAATCAAGCTATTTCAGTGTCTTTGTGGTTACTCGATGGGTAGAACTGCTTTGGGCGGTGGCCTGGCATGTGTTTTATCTATTGTTGAATTTCTTTCATTCCATATTGCAAAATATGATTGACTATAGACATGTTGGTAAGTTAATTGATAGTTACATTTTACTTCACTGTTAACCTAATCACGGTGGATCTATTTGTCTATTCTTCTCTCTTTTTCCAGTAAACAAGGATGTAAGGAACCTCTAAACCAATGACCAAAAATAATTTTAAATGCATGTTAAATGCCAGGAACTTCATGTCTGATATATGTTCCATGCATCTAATTTTCCTCCCAGTTGCCCATTTAAATTCCTTGCATGTTTTTAAATCTTATTTCTTCCTTTCCTGTCTCCCTGAATTTTACTCCTGCCTAATTTATAAGAAAAATGTGCTTTGAACTTTTAACTAGGATGTTGGAGAATAAACCACCTTTCATTCTTGATAAGCTGACATCCTTTTCGTTTTCTTTAAACCCTGAGTTGCTGATATATATTTCTTTTGGTCTTAATGAAACAACGATATATATAAGTCCTTTCAAGTGTGTGGTATAAAAGGCAGTAGGCAGTGAAAGGGAGCTAACAATAAGGGAAAAGAGTTTTTCAGTTTTATTGGAATTTGGGGTTGAGAAAATTAAATGATTTGGTGGAAAATGTGTCAGTAAGCCCTGGTAGTGTACTTAGCTGCAGCCTGTTGGTTTTATATCCATTTTCCAGAATAAGAGGAAATCGCAAACATATTCCATTTGAAATTAAATCCTGAAGTAGAGCAATCTTTGCATTCTCCCTTATGTCTCTGGTGAGACCACACCTGAGGTCATTATCTATGATCTTCCCCTTGCTAGCTAGAAACTAGCAGAGAAAGGGGAGTGATATGGCATGTCATGGGAAAAGCATGGATTAGTCTTTGTTTGGGTATTAAGTAGCTGGATGACTTTGAGCAATTTGTTGACTCTCTCTGGCCCTCAGTTTCTTTATCTGTAACATGAAGAGTTGGCTCAGAGTATCTCTGAAGTCCCTTCTGACCCTGGAATGTTAGGATTCTATTAACAATGAAAAGGGTGAGTATCATAGTTGGGAAAGACTACTAACAGAATGGCTAATCCAAGAAGAAATAGAGAAAATGAAGGTTTTCATCTTCAACCATGGGAATGAGCTCTGTGCCACAGGATCAAGCAAAGGTAAGGATGGAGGGAATCAAACAACCTAGTACCTTGCACATAGTAGGCATTTATATTTTTAATTGAATTGACAAAAGGAAATACGATAGATAGGGGATTAAACATAAAATAAGCTAAGAGTATTTTGTTGTTGAGACTCAGCACCATCTACTAACAGCCTGAAAAGTAAAAAGAGTTTCATGAAAATGTGTTTATTGGCAGAAGTATTTTTTTTTCATTTATCTGAGAGGCTTAAAAAAAAAAGGAAATAAAACACAATGTGAATTAGAAGCAGCCTGGCAGAATAGAATGTGAGACTTAGAGATGGTAAGAGTTGAATTCAAATTTCAACTTAGCCAGGGACCAGCTGCATCAACCTGGGAAGGTCACATATCCTCTGCAGTTCAGATTCACATTTATACAAGGTTATTTCCTTTCATAAGATTATTGTGGATCAGTCAACTAGTATTTACTTGTTGACTAACTGTCATGAAGACCAAATAATGGCTAGCTCCTCCACCTTACATAAATGGAGATTGTATTGTTATTGGCAACAGACTTAAATAGGAAGGGTCCTTAGGTCTCACTGAGAATAAAATGCACTTATACCAGATCCTTCCATCTTCCCCAGATATTATCCTAGATTTCTTCTGCCCTTTGTGGCTAAACTCCTTGAAAAGACTTTTCTCAATCCTCTTTCTCCTTGAGACCTCTGTAATCTTGGACTCAACTGATCATGTTCTCCAACTTGATATTCTCTCTAGATTTTCAGGACACCTCACTTTCCTGGTTCTCCTAACAGACTCCTCAGTTTTCTTTAGTGGATCCTCATCCATCAGGCTTTCTAACCATAGCTGCCCCATGAATAACCAGTATCTTGAAGTCAGTAAGACATGGAGTAAAATCCAACCTTTGACTCTTACTAGCTATGTGCTTCCTGGCAAGACACAACTCTTTTTTGCCTCAACTATGAAATGGGGATAATAAATAGCATCTACCTTATAGGATTGTTGGGAGAATTAAAAGAAACTATCTGTAAAGAGTACTTAGCATAGTACCTAGCAACTAGTAGACTTCTTTTCTTCCTTGTCTTTTCCCCTCTTTACTGTTTTACTTGGTAATCTCTTCAACTACCATGGATTTAATTATCATCTCTATGTTTGTGATTTTAAAAAAATATATAATTATTCATTTAAAACTGAAATAAGAAAAAAAAAACAGAAAAAGACAGAAAAAATGTCTAGCAGAACAGCAGCATCAGAGAACCTTTAAAATATGTAACAAATTCCCATTTTAAGATGGCATGTGTAATAATAGTCATTGTATTTGTAACTGTCCATCTTTTCTTTGCTTCCTTGTAGGGTGGTTGTTGTTGTTCTCTGCTGTTCACTTTTTATTTTATTCCTCTTTCCTTCTCGCACCTTTCCCAAGAAGGTTGCAGTAAAGCACATATATATTTATGTGTGTGGGTACCACACCCACATACAAACACACCTATGCACATATATAGCCATATATACATGCATGCATCTCCATAATACATATGCATATACATACATTTAAAATAATGTTAATCTGATTGACATACAATGTAAATCTCTCATAATTGAATCTTTTTAAAGTTTGACTTTGAAATCAATGATTACTACCCCTACCCTTTTTTTCTAATAAATTCTATTCCCAATCATTGTTATTGTATTTGTATATATCTTTTATTTCCTATCCCTGCTAACTCTTCTATATTCTATTACTGAATCTCCCCTATCTATGGATCCCTCCTTATCTTCTCCCCTGACACTTTCTTGAAACGGATGTCCAGTAGACATCTTCAACTCAACATGTCTATATTCAAAATGGAACTCATTACGTTATCTTTCCTGATAAACCTTCTCTTCTTCCCTTACCTTTCCTATACTATCAAGTGCAGCACCACCTACTTAGTCCACCAGACTTGAAACCTGGGATCATCCTCAACTCATTTCATCACTGTCTCTCACCCCTTGCCCCAAATCCAATCTTTTACCAAGTCCTGTTGATTTCACCATTGTGACTATTCTTGAGAACACCCCCATTCTTCCTGCTAATATTTCCCACACTCGTGCAGGCTTTCACTTCATTGCTGGACTATTATAATAATCAGCTGTTGGGTTTGCCTACCTCGAGTCTTTCCCCATTGTAATGCATCCTCCATTCAATCACTAGAGTGGTTTTCCTCAAGCCCAAGTCTTACTACATATGGGTAAGGATCCTACTCAATAAACTCCAATGGCTCCCTTTTATCTCCAGGATTAAATACAAAATCCTTTCTTCAACATTCAACATTTATAACATAGTCCTCTCCTACTTTTCCATTCTTCCTCTACCTTCTACAAATTCTTTGATCCAATGATACTGGTCCCCTTGCAGCTCACAAATATTACATCTCTCCACTTGGGGCTTTTCTCTGACTATCCCTCATGCCTGAAATGTTCTCTTTCCTCAATTCCTCCTACTAGCTTTCTTATCTTCCTTTAAGTCCCAACTTAAATCCCTTTTTCTACAGGACACCTTTCCTGACTCTTTATTTCCTCTCTTATTTCCTATTTCCTTTCTCTCTTTATTATTCACTATTCATCTTGTATACAGCTTGTTTGTACATATGTATTTGCTTGGTATATCCCCCCATTTGGTTGTCAGATCTTTGAGGGCAAGGACTGTCTTTTGCCTCTCTTTGTATACCCAGCACTTAGCCCAGTTCCTGGTACATGGTAACTATTTGATAAGTATTTATTGACTGAATGACATTCACTTTATGATAAAGACCTTCCCAATATGATGTTAGCTTAAGAAACAATTAGATAAGTTAAAGGGCAATAATAATTCAACTTGGTCTCTAAAGTAGAATTTGCCCACTTTCCGAAGTGTGACATTTAGCATAAAAGCTTCATTTTCTACCCAGTAAAGATTTATTCACTACTTTAGGGCTTTCTTTCTAGGGTTTTTTTCCCCCATGATAAGACATTTATTTTACTTTACTCTATTTTAAAATTTAAATTTGTTTTATTTTAAATACACTCATGGTAAAACAACATCTCTGTTCTTGTCTATTCCAAACAGTATCACCAGCTGTCATCATGTTTCCTTTGAAAAAAAAATGATGGAAATGATGCTGACCACATTCTTGTTGTTTGTTAAATTCCTAACAAAAACAGTCCATAATTCAGTCTTTTTTTTTTTTTTTTTAACTAGACATGAATCCATTGGTGTAGGAAACCAGTGGGTGGGGAAATTCTCTGGTCAATGCAAATGTGCACCTCATCTGTAGAACATCTAGCTCATGCTTTGAGCCTTGAGACATTAAATCATTCTTCCCAATGTCATATATCCAGTAGGTAGAAGAGGCAATACTTGAACCCTCCTCTTCCTGATTTGTATACCAGCTCTTTATCCATTGCATAATGCTACACTGTTTCTATGTGTAGTGCAAATGAACACTCAAAAAGAAAGTTGCAATGTTCTTTCCTATTGTGAAGGCTTGATTTAATCTAATCCAGATCAATGATTGTTTTTAAAATTTATTCAATGAAAACTGCTTTGCTAGGTACTAAATATACATAGTTAGCCAATAAGCATTTATTAAGTATCCATTATGTACCAGTGGATACATAATGTGGGTAGAGGGCTGGACCTGAAGTTGGGAAGACTCCTCTTTATGAGTTCAAATCTGGCTTCAAACTTAATAGCTTTGTGATCCCAGTCAAGTCTCTTAATTTTTTGCCTCAGTTTCCTCATTTGTAAAATGATCTGGAAAAGAAAATGACAAATCACTCCTATGTCTTTGCCTAGAAAACCCCAGACAGGGTCACCAAAGGTAGGACATGACTGCCAAATGACAGAGCATTATGGAATCATAGTATCAAATATTTTGTAAAGTTCTAGGGATATAAAAATTAAGCAAATAGTTTCCTCAGGAAGCTTATATGGGATGAAAAAAATTAGAAAAAATAGAATTTCAATTAGAAAATAAAGAACACATCCAACTCTGGCAAATTTAATATTTTGGAAGACCCACAGAGCAAATGGTTACCATTCCATTTGATTTTCCCTCTTCCCTATAGAAAGAGGGTTTTCTGCAAACTCAGTGGATTTTGATTGTTGGGATCACCCAATGCACTTCCTTGGAATGGTCGTCTTGCAGGTTTTTAAATAGCCATTTTTCTTCACATGAATATTCCTTGAATCTATTTGTTTATAAAGATGTAATACATGAACTCCATCAAATTAATGTTTTGTGAATCTTTTTTAAAGAATTTCCTTTTCACCATCTTGCATCATAACATTTGTTTTCATGCAGGCTGAAAATGTGCTTTTTTGACTATGTTTTGTCACCCACAGATTTTTCAGCACAGTGGGGGCAGAAATTGGGATTTGTATTCTGTTTTCATGTGGAGCTCAGTATTTAAAAAATATGTGCTGCCACTTGCATAGGGAGAGCATGCCATCTTCCCCAAATGGATTAATGAATACCTCTCATGATATGTTCCTGCAAACTAAATATACCAGCTGAATAAATCACTCCGGTTCTATCCCAGGAATGGAGAAAACAATGTTCAATAAGTGATGGTATTTATTTGATTCGGCTGTTGCCACTCCACATAAGGGAAACAGCAAAGTCTAATCTCTAATGAAGCCAAGCGGAATCAATTATGTTCGTCAGTATTAGTTCATTTTCTAGTTCTGAGTTACTCATACCTGCATAGAATAATCAGATTAGATGCATCAAAACAGCCTGAAGATGCTGCTGGGAAAAGCAAGCCATAAAATGGATGTTCATATTTCTAAAATGGAAAAAAATGGTTTTCATAAGATATTGATTAAAATAAAAACCTATGAAATAAGAAATGTATTCTCTTTATTCCCCTCTCCCCCCACAATAAAAGGAAAAAAAAAGAAACAGATTTTTTCCCCCGTAGGGTTGTTCACAGAGAGTATTTGCCACTGATAAATCATTCAAATTCAGAATGTTTGCAAGCATGTTTTGAAGATGTGCTCATTAATCAGAGAGCAAGCCTGAATTGAGACATCTCTACTCATGCCCCTATTATACCATGGCTAACCCTCAAAGGCCTCCATAATATGGCTTCTCTTTATCTATTACATACCATTAATACTTCTACTAATAACAACAACAATAATAACTCATTTCTACAGTATTTGGATATTTACAAAGTGTTTTCCTCATAATAATCTTTTTTAAGTGATTAGTGGATTTATTATTAGCTTCACTTTGTAGAGGAGAAAACTGAAGGTCACAAAAGGCTGTGACTTGTTTTATCTCACTCACTAGGTAAATATTGTAATTCCAGGCCAAGTCCCCTGATTCAAAATCTAATATTGGTTCCACTCTACTGTCCAACCTCAATACTTGTTACTCATCATTACCCTGATTGAGATTTCAATTCTACTTATTTTCCAAGGTCCAGCTTAAGACCCTCATCTGTTGTAATCTACCCTGATCTTCTCTTTCTCTGAACTCATGTAGCACTTAGTTTAAAATAGCAGCAATTAATAGCCATAAGGAAGTGGAGACAGTACCAGGTGCAGCTATACTTCTGCTGAACAACCAGATCAATTGTTGCCTCCTCCACATAGCAAATCATCCATCTTCTGAGTCATGTAGATAGACGAGCCAAAACCTGAATGAATTCATAGGTTAAGAGATAGGCACCAGATCCAAATTATCACTGGTGAAGTTGCTTTTGAGCGAAAAGTTTTCTCTATTAATATAGCTCAGTGCTATTTATGCAATTTATCATCTGAGAGAATTCCCTAAAGAAAGGATTTGTCCAGGATCAAACAGGCAATAAATGTCAAAGATGAAACTTGAACCCTGGTCTTTCTGGATCTGAAACCAATTCCCTCTATGCACCACACTATGCTGCTTCTTTTAAAATTCTATACCACTTCATTATTGCTCTTATTCATTTTCATTGTCCGAATTGTGTGTATGTATAAATACATATGCATGCACATATATGTTGTACATAAATATATTTATGCACACACAAAATATTTTTGATGTCTCAAAAGTTCTGGAGTAATTTTAAGCTCTGATTGTGTGTATATATATATATATATATATATATATATACACATATATATGTACATTTATGATAAATGTGCATATATAGATATTTATTTTGTAACCCCTTCAGCACTTAACACACATTATGTACTCAATACATATGAATTGAATTAAAAATTTTCTGTTTCTGGCCCTTTCCAAATATAGAACTTTTCAAATGTGTAGGTTATTTTGTGCTACTCAGGGGAACATGAAATGTCTATTTGGGGAGGAACTCAAGAGCACCCCCTAGGCTTTCTCATTTTGTCTCAGCATCTATAATCACAGCTACAATGTACAGCTAGATTATTTGTGGGCACCATTTCAAAGCTCCTTAAAGTTTTTTTAAGTGGTCGTTGGGCAGTTCCATAGACTTTTTCTCGAAGAATTAGAATTTTCAAGTACTGTTAATTTCATTGGGTTTTTTCCCCCTGGTGATGGCAAACTTCCTAATAAGAGCTACTTTTGGTAGATCCCCCAAAATGGCTGATTTGAGGCCAAAGAAGAGTTCCTTGGAATATGATAAAGACAATATTATGATATTTTAATCTTCTTTTTACAAGCAAATGCGTATCAGGCTATGTTGCTGATGACACTGTCTTGAAATGTGTCCCAAACCAATCCTTTTTCTGGATCCTCTTCATAATCAACACCATAAAATTCTTAAGACAGGCAAAGAAAGAAAAGCAGACAAAAATCATTTAACCCAGAGATTAGAGGGATGATTTTGATGTCAGGAACTCAGTAGCACAAGAAAAAGGTATGATTTCCAATCCTACCTCAGGAACTTTGTAGCAGTGTGGTTCAAATCCCTTTACTTTTCCATCTTCAGTTTTCTCATCTGTAAATTGCAAGGGTTGGATTTGCTGGCTTCCAGGGTTACTTCCAACTTTCAATTTGTTTTCTGTACCTTCACTGATCCCACCTCCTAACAAAGCACAGACTCTACGTAGGCTGAACCAAAATTATTTGTATTATTTATAATATGCTAGAAAAAAAGCAAATACAAACCATGACATGAAGCTCAATTAAGTCAGATTCAAGGGAACTTAAAGATAAATCTAAAAGGGAAAAAAAGGTGAAAAGTTGTATAATTCTGTCAAGATTTCTACAACAAATCATGTTCTCTGTCAGTGACAATGGAGCCATCACATATGGATTCTAATCAAACAATCCACATGCATTCATTAAATACCTATTATGTTCCAAGTACCAAGCTAAGTGCTAGGGATTCAGAAACACTTATGAACAATCCCTGCCCTCAAGGAGCTTACATTCTAGCAGGGGAGATGTTATTATGTGGTAGCTTTTTATATCCCAGGGAACTCTTTTTGTCTTCAAACGAAAGTATAAAATCTCCAACATATTGTGTGATGGAATAAAAAAAGAAAAAAAAGAAAGAGTGGAAAAGTAGCTAGAACAGGGAAAGCTCCAAGGTGGAAGTGTTGTAGTTCTGAAGGTGTTAGCTGGATAGTTCTTAAGGTATATGAAAAAGAGGAAAACGCCAAATGACTGGAAGAAAAATATCAATTGCTATCCCCCCCCCACACACACACCCAAAAAAATTAATCAAGAAGATATAAATAAATATGACTTGTATGCCTACTTTCTCATCTCAACAAAATCTTTATGAGAATAATTTACATGTATTGGAGACATCCTTGATATAAAAAATATGAGTAGAAGCAGGCAAGCTTTCATAAATGATATTCTATAGCAGACTACAGTTTACAATCACACAATTGCTTGAAAAATTGCAGAGAATACAAAATCTCACTAAGCTTTTTGTTTGTTATTCATAAAAAATTTGATTCAGACAAGTAAAATGTTTTTCTTAAATGGTCTTTTCCAATAAGGTGCCTTCTATGAATATGTCACAATCCTATGAGAGTTGCTGAAAAAAGCAATAGAAATAACCTTGTTCAATAATATTCTGTCTATTACTATCAAGTAAACTGTATAATAGAAAATTGTTCTCTTCATAAAGATGTTTTCCACTGTCATGGGAGACATCCAACGCAGTACAAGTAGAAAGGGTCGTCTGGTGAGTTATAGATGCTGTATGCACATGACATCATATTTATTACATCAAGCCCCAGACATTGCAAAACTTTGAAAATGAGATCCATAATGAATAAAAAGTTTTCAGTCTAATTAATCATAAAAGAAAACCAAATAAATGTAGACAATCTCCTACTCAGACTATGATACGCAGTCAGGTGGTCAATCTATTAAGTTGGTCCATTAATACAAAAATTTTGGCTATGTATGATTTTGTGAAAATACTGCAGATAGGCAAAGGATTGGGGTCAGAATTGAAAGAAGGAAAATAATTGCTGAATTTAGTTTGAAAAATCATGATCTTTTTTTCTGACACCAAATTCCTCTGTAGAATAAAAATCCATCTCTCCAACATCAGTGATGATGTTATGTGATGATGAAATAAGGATCATCACAGTTTTTGCAGAATCAAAATTACAGGTGGGTCAAAGAGCAATGAGGGTCATGGGTAGTCTGTACTATATTGCCAATGAAGGAATATACAGGAAAAATAACATGAGAGGTCCTATCAAAGAAATATATAGCCCAAATAATAGGTAGACCAGTCATGTAGTAAAGAGGAGAATAGTCTATATGTTCCACTATTAACTATACAATGTCAAGGAAAGCTCTTGGGAGGGATGATTCCCAGGAGGACACAAACAAGACTTAGATGATATAGATGATATAGATGATACAAATGGGTTGCCTTCTACATCTAGGATGCCTCTTTGATGAGAATCTCAATCCACTGAAGCAGAATGGCACAATAGGATGAAAATTGGACATGGAATCAGTAAGATGTCTAGGTTCCAAGCCTGCCTCTTCCACATACCAGCTCTGTGGTTCTAAGCAAGGCACTTAAAGTATTTTAGTCTCTATCCTCATCTGCAAAATAAGGGTGTTCAACTTGATGACCTCAAAGGTCCCTTGAATCTCTAACTCTATGGCCTTATGAGCTTTAATCTCATTTCCTCATTCCTTAATAATAGCTAACATTTATGTAGTACCTACTATATACCAGGCATTGCACTAAGTCCTTTACAAATATCATTTCAATACATTTTCACAACAACCCTGAGAGGTAACTGCTAATATTATCCCCATTTTATAGCTGAAGAAACTGAGGTAGATATATTAAGTGACTTGCCCAAAATCATAATAATCTCTGAAATCAGATTTGAGCTCAGGTTTTCCTGGCTCCAGGCCCAATGTTTTATCCATTGTTCCAACTGACTGCCTGGCTACCCTAGTTTCCATTCACTTTCCTCTTCTCTGAGTTACTATAACACCTACTCTCTGTCACTCATTGGTATTTATCATATATTATATTGGATTGTATGTTATCCCTGTGTTTTACTTCTCCAACAAAGACAGCAAGCTCTTTAAGAACAGACATGTTTTTGCATTTCTTTGGTATTAACCTTCCACCCCCATACACCTAGGCCAATGTTTTCCATATACCATATACTTAATAAATGTTTACTGATTTTGGAAATCCTAGTTTGTGGCTTACTTGTATGGGTGGTAGTGCAGGACATAATTGGGTACTAAATACTCTGATTTCCATTCTTATTTGAGCCCCATATCAGCCCAGGGTAAACTAGTCATTCCAGCAAAGTATTTGAGCCATTAATGAATAAGAAGATAATTCACTTGGAGCTTACAAAATCAGCAGTTAGGAGAGTCCATTGGAAAAAAAAAGCCATAAATCCTTTCATCAATACTTGCAAAAACAAGATAACCTAGCGACTGATGTTTCATCACTTGGGTCTAAGAGGATTTGCCTTCCCTGTAAGAAGGATATTTATGTAATTTAGATGGAAAATTGATGGAACTTGACAATTCAGGCTGATTTATGTGAAAGCTTTATTTCACCCGCCTGGAATGTATTTATTTATTTGCTTCTTTGTCACACTGGACACTTTTTCAGCCAGGCAAGGTGGGAATGCATGCATCTGGCAGTTCATCCAAATCAGCCTATTATTGCAAGGCCTGCCTGCCGGAGCTATTGTTGTGATTAGTCGTTGCAGTAGCTCTTCAGAGGTGCAAGGTGCCTTGCAATCAGTTATATTTGTTAGGCGTCATGAGGTGGTTAGGTGATGGGCCTGAAGATGTTTTTCAGGAGAGGGAATCAAGGCACAGAGAGTTAAAGTGGTTTGTTCAAGGTCACACAGGAGAGATGGCTCTACCAGACCCGGTTTTATGTGACTCTCCTGCCCTCTGGCCCAATGCCATTGCCTTCTCTGTAGCCCCTGAGGGGTCTTCTTTATATGGGACGGACCTTAGAAGAGCTTCCTGTGCGACATACCCAAAAACGTCAACCAGGTCCCCATGCTCTGCCCTGCTGAACTGATTAAAACCTCAGAAGAGAGTTCTTTCCCATGAGGAGAGACGCTGCTGGTACTTCCTCACATCTATCAGATGTCTGAGTGTGGGTTATAAATGCAGATTGGGTGTGCTTTAATCAATAGGTTTGTGCATAGGAAAAAAGAGGAGGCCATTGATACAAGGCAAATGGATCCCTTGCCTTATGTGCTGTTCCCCTAATTGACCTGCCAAGCCCCTCTTACACTGGATCACCCCAGCCCTGGCCTCCTGATCCCACTTCCAAGATACAGGAGGTCATGAAACAAGGCAATCTGGATCTATAACTAAGTTGTCCTCTTTTCAAGTCCACTGAGCCTTCATTGCTGCACAGTAATCCTTTGGTGCCCTCTGATTGATTATTATGCTCTTCTGCTCAACCTCTACTCAAGAAAGGGCCTCATTTACTTTACCAAGAAAATGGATATTGTCTATCAGAGCTCTCTTTTCTCACATCCTCTGCAATTCAAAGCTTTTCTGTTTCTGAGACTACATATTTTCTTCCCTCATTCTTCTCTTCAAACTCCCAAAGTGAGTAACTTCTTCCTTATCAAGGCTACTTCTTCCCCTTGGATTACTGTCCCATCCCTTTCTTATCTTGGGAGTCCTACTATTCAATCATTCTTTTTTCCTTCCCACTGGATGTCATTTTATCCTCTTAGCACCTCAAGCTGTTTAACATGCTCACAAACTGATTATCAACCCCCTTCAAAAAAAGATAATTTCGCTACTCTGCTCCATTTCCCTAATATTGTTGTTGACACCATCAAACTATTTAATTGCCTAGTACTTGTCATAATTGAAACACAGGTAGGAAAAAGGTACCTTGTACCTTAGAACTTTTTTGACAGTAGATATTCAAGAATAGTTTAGTTGACTGATTATTAGTCACACATATTCTCCCGTTGCCATTGCTATACCTAGCTGAGTGTAGGAGATGTATGGCCTGCCCTATCCAAATATATCAGATTGATGAGGATCTAGAGAGCAAGTGCATGATTGAATTATAATTTGAAATGATTCCTTGTAGTCTTCCATTTCCCAGAGTCTGTAGAGTTCTATATTCACCTTGGATGGTTGCAGTTTGGTGGTCTATGTGCAATGAACTGGTTCCTTGGAGATGGAAGTAAATATCCCTGCTTGCCTCAAGGGAACTGCTGAAGGTAAGAAGTGAACAAAGCCAGAATTGATGAAAATAGATGGGAGCTCCTGTGGTCTGGGTGTGAGAGCCAGGAGAACTCCCACTGCCTAGAGATAATGAGAAGCTAGAGGGGCAAGCTATTTGCCACCTTTCCAAGCAAATAAGAACTTGATTGTAAGACTGGATGAAACCAAATTACGCACATCTTGGGTTCATGCAGGCCTTTATTTTTAAGTATTAATAGAAGGACCAGTTCCCTGAGATTCAAAGCTGGGGGCCATTTTCAGGGAAACTCTTTAATCTTGGATGATGGGTTGAGACAGAACACACTTTGTTCTGTGGATATCTTTTTCTTCTTTCTTCTTCCTTTTTTCTTGGCTGCTCTAAATGGCACCATCAATTTATTAACCACTTTCACCTCTAAAATGTCCTTATCCCCATAATTAACCAGCTATCAGTGTAGTTGAAAAGATTTTTTTTTATTCTCTTCCCTATATGTGCCCTTTGCTATCAAAGTAACCTATCTGAGTGCTATCAGTTGTGAGCTGGAAATACCTTAAAGACAGCTTGATGCATGTCCATTTTATTTATCCTATACTATATAATAGTGTAATGACCAAAGGGGAAATGGAAAGTAAGATCAAGTCTAATTTTTAGAGAACTGCAGCATGCCTTCAATATCCAAATGGAGTCTGGCCTTGGAGAAATGTGAGACTCACACCAAAGTTTTGTCATCCCTTCATGGAGTCTTTTTTCCAGCCAAGGTTGCATATTAAATTGTGCCCCATTTGTGATATCTCAAGAACTCCAAGCTCTCCCATATGTTCGGACTACACTCCCATCTCACCTCAATGTTTTAGAATCCCTATCTTCCTTTAAAATAACCCTGCTCTGTAAAGAAGCTACAACTTGCTGCCTGAGTTCTCCTGATTTCTTCAAGAATTAGATAACGCCCCAACATTCTCTCCCCATCTTTTGTCTGTCTGTCTTTCTCGCTCTCTTTCTGTCCCATTGTCTCTTTCTCTTTCTCTGTCTCTCCATCTCTGTCGATTTTACTTTCTCTTTCTCCATCTCTCTCTCTGTTTTTGTCTCTGTTTATCTGTTTCTTTGTCTCTTTCTTTGTGTATGTGTCTCTCTCTCCATGTCTCTCTATGTCTCTGTGTATGTGTCTTTTTCTCTGACTCTGTGTGTGTCTCTATGTATCGCTCTGTGTTCCTCTCTTTGTGTATGTCTCTCTTTATGTGTATCTCTTTGTGTGTCTCGTTTTGTCTATGTTTCTGTCTCTTTCTGTCTCTCAGTACCTTTGTCTCTCTCTCTCCCCCCACTCTATTTCTGTCCCTCTGTCTCTCTCCGTCTCTCTAACTCTTTGTATTTCTCTGTCTCTGTCTTTCTCTGTCTCCCTTCTTCCTCTCCCTCTCTTTTCTTACCTTGAGAGAACACTTGATGCTTCTGTATTGCTCAGAGCATTTTAGAAACTTCTCTTATCAATTACCTTCCAAGTCTGCAGTACTATGTGATAGCAAATATTTATTATGAGTATGGATCTGATTTGGGGGCATAGTCAAAAGTTATAATAATAATATAGTAGCTGACATGTCTATTTGAGTTTTACAAAGTATTTTATATGCAGAACATCCCCAAAATCCTGATGCAATTTTAAACTATTGCTTAAAATTTTAAAGTTGTTTAATCTTGAAGTTCTAATAGCTTAAATCTTCATTAAAACTTTTGGGATACTATTTCATTTCAAACTCCCAATGGTCATGTAAGGCAATTGTTTAATATCCCCATTTTACTGAAGGTTAAATGAAGCTCAGTGATTTATTCAGAACTACATAAGCAGAATTTACAAATCCAAATGAGTGGCCTTGAGGAAATGGGTAATTTACCCCAAAGTTGTTATCTCTTCTTGCCCTCTCCTGTCCAGTCTCACTGGTAGGATTTGGACTTTTCCTAACTCTATATCCACTGCTTTATCCATTTCCCAAGTACTTTGGCTCAGAAAGTGGCACTGCTTCCAAAGAAGGGGCTCCAAAAATGTGAGTAACATCATTGAAATAAGTGTAGAGTTTCCCAGAAGGACCACTTTGAAGAATTATTCTCATTGACGCATCCTGCTAGGTCCCTTCATCTGTAAAATGAAAGTAGTGATGATCGCTAAGGTGCCTTTTTCCTTCATAGGACTAAAAAATATATTTTTAAGAAAAATCCCATTACTTTATAATCACATTTCATACAAGTTCTGAAAATACACAGGCCTCTTTTACTGTGGAACACTACATATGAGAATGTATGATAATGTGCCTTATCTCACCAATGAGGAGGTATTTTGTTATTTAAATTTTTGCTTCAAATATTTCAAAGAGGTTTTAGCTGGAAAAGGTTATTGGGAAAGAGAGGTATCATAAGATTCTGCTGATGAAAGTAGCCATATAACTGAGCACATTTATTTTATTTTCAGTCTGGTTGCTTTCAGGACTCTTTGAGTAATTTTGCAATAAATAACATGAGGGAAAATAAAATGTAAAAAGAGCAAATGTTCTATTTTATGGCTTTCTTGTGTGTTCATATAAACAATGCAGAGATGAAATCTCAACATATAAACAAAGCAGAGAGACAGGTAGAGTCAGAGTCTTTTTTTTTTTTTTTTTTTAACAACTGCCCTCTTTCCTGATGCAGTGGGGGAGAAAGATCCGATTTTCATATTTATCCAAAAGTAGTGAATCTTCAAAGAATAGATCAAGAAAGATCACAATAAGCTTTTCATATGAAGAAACCTCCCTGCCATTGTTGGCTATATAATTTGCTTCCTCTTCCATTAGTGCCCTTCTTCCAATAGGCAACAGAAATAGCAAAATATTGAACAGTTACAGAAACTATTGAAATAGTCAGTTCTAACACATAAATGTGTCATATCAGGAGCCAAAATGAGGAAGAAGTGGCAGGCAAATAAAGGAACAGGAAAAGAAGAAATACCTTTGAATAGGTGATTGCTTCAGGTAGTCCAAGGGTGACCAACGTCTTGCTCAGGTTAGTAAAACCACTATTCACCCTTCAGCCTGGTCAATTATGTCATGAGAGAGATTGATGTTCAAAACTAGATTGCATGAGAAACTATGAGTAGCTTCATACAAATTCGTCCCTTCTTCCAGGGAAAAAAGCTTGAATTTAATGATTATCAAGGACAGGCTAAGGACATCATCTTTTTCTAGAAAAGTTTGCTAACTTAAGAATAGTAGAGGAGAAAAACTATTGCAGGTGAAGTTATCCTGGACCAATGAAGAAAGATTTTCCAGACCAGAATGAACCCAACTCCCAGCCATTCCTTGAACTTGATATTGCATAATGTTCCCCAGGCCTTGAATAAACTACCTAGAATCCTTATTTCAAGGCTTAGCTCAGGTGATATCTCATAGGGTCACAAAAAAGTTGGACATGACTGAAATGACTAAACAACAGCAAATCTTTTTCTGATTTCCCTGGTTATTATTGGTCACTCTCTTCTCTAATTATATTTATTAATCTATGTATATATTATATGTATATCAAGAAGCAGAGTATCAATGCTCAATTATTCCCTCTTTTATTGTTCCTCTGGGCTGGCTGATGACCCAGTTTACACTCATGTTGACAAGTTGAAGGGTACCAAAAAAGGTGTCCTTACCATTATGACTGTCTTACTGTCCTGGGAATAACTCTGTAGTGACAATACACTTGTAAAACAACTGTACCTCCTTAACCCTACTGTTGTGTTTTCCATTTAACAAACTACCTGAGATGACACAATTAACTTTTAATCAGAAATATTTGTCAAACAAAGCAAAAATAATTAAAAATACATTATTTCATAAATCTCACATATATTTTTGCACAAATGCATTCAATGTTCATAAGGGAAAGTGAGCACAGACTTCTTAGAACCACATCAAGGGAATTCTTGTATAGCAGACTTGTGTGTAAAATAATTCACAACTTGGAACCTCACACCTTGAAGTTTTTTTATCTGATCTAGGAAATCCCTAAACATCAAGTCAATGGTTGATGGGGCCATTTCTCTGCTTACTGCCCGTTCTTCTTCTGAGCCTTTCTGCTTTCCTAATGACTAGTTACCTTTTCCAGATCTGCTTTATTGGATAGTTTCTGAGAGCTTTCCTTTTCTCAGATATCATATGGTAATGAAATAAGTAAGTTCTCTTCCCAGATCCAACCAAAATTTTTCCTAAGCTCTTAGTTTAGTTCCTCTCTGACCCCAGATCAACTTTGTCAAATTCTACTTTCTACTCCTCTCTTTTCTGAGTCCCAGAGTCAGATCTTAGGTGTCTTCTCATACATGACTCACCTTGATCTCAACGAGAAGCACCAAAATCTGTATTTCTGGCAGCCAAGTTATTACTAGGCAATATGTCACTAAATAGTTCTAAGTGCTAAGGTTACTCATCAGTTGGCTTCAAAATCCTCATATCATTTATTTGCAAAAATAGATATGATGAAATAATGTTTTAGATAAATTTTTGAGATCATTTTTTCTGTGACCTGTTTTATCAATGTCTCTCTCACAATTGTCCTTGTTTTTGCCTATTTCTATTATTAACATTGTCTAAATCAGGAAAGATTGCTATATAGTATATGATTTTCCACCATCACTACTACCAACTAGAATGTAAGTCTTTTTTGAGAAATTGCATGCTTGCTTGAAACCGATTGTTTATTTGGTTTTGGTCTCTATGGCCTTAGTCTTAGCACATGTTGTAAGTATATATTAATAAATGTTTGCTGAATTGAACTGAACCTTGCACCTGTTCAGCAGGACAGAGAGAAATCATTAACTTAAATATTAGTATCTGGGCTTCTTGAGCTCAAGGGCTATTTTTAACTTTTTTTTATATCCCTTGTATTTAACATAGTGTTTGGTATATAATATGTACTGAATAAAAGTTTTATGAATGAGTTAAAAAGAGATGTTCTCCTTGGTTTTATCATCTTTATAACTGTGCTCCCTTTTTCCTTCTCCAAGCCATGCCATAGACATCTAAAATTGGTAGTTAGCAGGAATACCTCTTTGGGAAAATGGAATTTTTAAATGCAAGTCATATATAATCTTCTAGCATCAGTAATTGTTATGGGAAATCAGAATAAGCAAAATAAAGCACAAGGAAACAGGAGCCACACTAAGAGCCTGAATAGAACTAAACAGTTTCTATTACCACAAGCAGCCTGCTTGTAAAGAAAGACTAGCTAGGTTGCTTTTTCGTGGTTTTCTGTGTGGAAAGTGATATATGTCATTGTCACCCATGCTAAAAGGGGGTCCAACACTAAAACATCAGAATTGCACATAAGATAATGAACCAAAGGATGTTGTATTGATTTTAGTCCTGATGAGAACCCATAGAACATTTTTCAAAGATTTCTTAGACTCAAGCACTGGTCACTGATGCAAGAGACACTTTGCTTCAAGGATCTCTTTGTAAATAACATCAATGAATATCTATAAGCATTCAGGTGAGGCTGAGCTTTGGACCTTGCAACAGCCATCAAGAGTCTCAGATCCAGCTCTCAAAAGGCTTATGCCTCAGAGAGAAGAAGCGAAGCTTAGTTTTCATTCATATTTATCTGATACTTGTTTTTTTTTTCTCTTCCTTATATTTTATTTAAGCTAACTCTGATAATTTGCCTCTTCAGTAATCTTCTGTCTCCTACTATCCATAAATTCCCTATCAAACATTCCCTTCCCTAATGTCTACAAATATGCCCAAGTCTCCCCTATTTTTTTAAAAAGCAAAAAACAAAAAACTTTACTTACTTATACTATTTCTTCCAATTGTTGCCATATATTTTTCATTCTCTTTCACTGTCAGATTCTTATGAAAAACTCTACACTTCTTGCTACGTTTTTTCTATGCTCAATTATTTCTGAACCTTGTGCCATTTATCTTTTGATTATATTATCCAAATGAAGTTTCTCTTTCAAGAGTTACCAGTGATCTTTTAATAATCAAATCTATGTACATATTTAACCTATATCAGATTGCTTGCCCTCTTGGGGAGGGGGAAGGCAAGAGACGGAGGGAAAAAAATTTGAAAGACAAAGTCTTACAAAAATGAATGTCAAACTATTTTTACATGTTTTTGGAAAAACAAAATATTATTAGAATGATTTTTTAAAAAACCAAATTCAAAAGCATTTTCCAAGTCTTGTGTTTTGCTCTCTATGAAGCCATTGAAACAACTGGCTACCCCCTTTCACCTCTCTCTGGTGGTTCTCATCCTCGTCTGGCTGATTTTTCTCAAACTCCATGGGTCGTTCTTATTATCTATCTCCTTCCTCTCTCTCTCTCTCTCTCTCTCTCTCTCTCTCTCTCTCTCTCTCTCTCTCTCTCCTATGCCCTTTTATCTTCTTTTCCCCCTATACTCTTAGTGATTCCATCACCTTCTATGGTTAAACAAGCATCTGTCTGCAGATAGCATCCAGATCTATATCTGCAGCTCTCATCTCTACCTTGAACTCCAGTTCCATGTCAATGATGATCTATTGGACAATTACCTCTAGATATCTTATAAGCATCTCAAACTTTTTTTTTGCTGAGGCAATTGGGGTTAAGTGACTTGCCCACACAGCTAGGAAATGTTAAGCGTCTGAAGTCACATTTAAACTCAGGTCCTCCTGACTTCAGGGCTGGTGCTCTATCCACTGCTCTACCTAGTTGCCCTGCATCTCAAACTTTTTTTTAATGATTTTGTAACATGTTATTTTTTTCTTTAATTTTATGTGAAGACAATTTTTAGCATTCATTTTTACAAGAGTTTCAACTTTTTCTTCCTCTCCTTTTCCTGAAACGGTAGGCAATTCAGTATGTTATATATGTAAGCATCTTAAACTTTAACATGTCCAAAATACAATTATTTTTCTTGAAATACAATCTTCTTCCTAAATCAGCTATTTCTTTTCAAGGTGCTACTATGGTTCCAGTTACCCAAGTTCATGATCTTGGGTTCATCCTTGACTCTTCAATCTCCTTCAGTTTTTATATTGTCAGCATCAATCTTGTTGATTCTTCTAAATTCTTTCTCATCTATACTTTTCTATAGTCTCATGGTTAATGCTTTATATTAGAACCTCATCACTTTTCCTCTGTACTATTTTGTGACATCTTAGTTAGTCTGGTCTCCTGGCTTCCCATTTTTCTCTCTGTTCCTTTATGTAACTGCTGAATTAGTGTTCCTAAAGCTTAGATTCCAACGTCATTCACATATTTAAGAAGTGTTGGTGGCTTGCTTTTCAGTATACTTCCCATATAAAATCAGAACTCCCGTGTTTTATGCTTTGCTTCCTCAAATTTTTACGTATTGCTCTCCTGTGTGCATAAAATTTTGGGCAAATTGGTGGTGTTTTTGTTCCTTGTCCATAGCATTCTATTTCCCTTTTCTGTGCATGCTATGGACATATATGCTATGCTTTATTCCTGCAATGATCTCTTTCCTCAGCTCTGCAAATAAAACCTTTAGCTTTCTTCAAGAGTTGACTCTTGAGAACTACAGGAGATCTAACCTGTTCCCTCTGTTTCTATGTTTCCTTCCTTCCTCCTGGAAAGTGCTTCCTATTGACATTGTTTATGAAACTCTTTTTGTACAGTCAGTGAAGGAACTTAGTTGGTCTCAGGTTTTCTTTTAACTTTCTCTTCCTTGATTTGTAGTACTCTACAAGCCACAAAAAATCAGCTTATCTTTATCTAGAGACAAAACCCCTTATAAAAATACAAAAAGCAAATAAGCAAAGTTTAGAGTAGTAAATCCCTGAGGATAGGGATTCCAAGTTGATCAGGCTGCTATGAGTCAGGGGACAAAGAGTGGAGATAACTTTACCATGTTCCAAAGTGTGATAAGCAAGTACATTTAGGAAAACATCAAAATTTAGATAGATTATTATTTAAGGGGATTAGTGAATTAGATGGAGCTCCAGCTACTAGTGATAATATTCAGTTTGATATAACAGACATCTTCTTTGCCATGGGCTCACTAATGGCATTTATCCACCTGACTCTCAATTCTTTCAGTAGACAACAAATTTCCTCAGGCATCTCTTGTTCTCTATGTCTCTGATCTAGTATGATACTTCAATCCTGCTTCCAGTCAGAAAAACTGTACTTCCTATTACATCTCACCAACCTTCACTGATAATGGAATATATATATATATATATATATATATGTGTGTGTATATTTAATATCATAAATCATATGGATATATAGCATCCATTTTATTCATGTATTATATTTCCCCCCCAGATAAAATATAAGCTCCTTGAGAGCAGTGAGTGATTAATTTTCTTCTCTAGTGCAGGATTTAGCACAGTGTCTAACTCTTCATAACCATATTTGGAGTTTTCTTAACAAAGATACTCAAGTGTTTTGTCATTTCCTTCTCCAGAAAATAGGCAATCCCTTCTTGAGGCAAACAGGATTAAGTGATTGCTCAAGATCACACATCTAGTAAATGTCCAAGGCCAGATTTGAACTCTGAGAGAGTCTTCTTGACTCCAGGCCAGATATTCTATCTATTGTGGCACCTAGTGTTTCCACATATCATGTCATTAATACATGCATTCGTAATTGAATGGTAGTAGCCTGAGAGCATGCATGCCTTGAGAACTGTTAAATTTAACCCAATCTTAGTGACTGCCTCAGAAAGTTGAATGTAAGGGAGAAGAGAGTGCAATAGGAAATGTAGAAACTGAAGGAGAGCAATAAATCCTTACCAGGCAAGGACAACTCAAGAAAATTCTTTTTTTTATCTCTAAAATCATAGATTTTGAGTTGGAAGAAAACTAAGAGAGGTCATCTAAAATGTTGTACAAGGGAAGAAAAGGAAACCAGACTTCATAGTGTCAAGGAACTGGAAATCAATGGTTTTTCATTCAAGAGTTTCTGTTTTCATGTTTTGAGTAAAACTTTGTTTTTGTAATATTCTGAACTATTTGCAAGTAGAAAGCTGGCAGTGGTATGATAAAATGTTATCAGGTTTCTTGGATTAAGGTGTATTATCCAAGGAACATAAGATATCATGTCAGAATGAACCTAGACATTTGTCCTTAGAGTGGTTTATGGCATAGTGATTAGAATACTGGTCTTGGAGTCAGGAAAATATAGGGTTCACATCCTATATGTGTTTTGTGACCCCAAACAAGTAATTTAATCTCTCTGATTTTGAGTTTCCTCATTGTTAAATCTCAATGGGAATAGCATTTCCCTGGTTTCCTTAAATCCTAATTACAATCCTACCTTCTACAAAGAGCCTTCTTCAACTCCTCTTTATTCCAGTGCCTTTCCTCTCTTAATTATTTCTTATTTTTCCTATATATATCTTGATCTTGTCTCCGCCATTAGATTGTAAACTCCTTAAGGTAAAGAATTCTTGTCTTTTGGCTCTTTTTATATCCTCAGCACTTAGCATAGTATCTGGCTCATTGTAGGTATTTAATAGATTTCTTTACTGAGTTGAATTGAACCTAACTCATAAAGTGATTGTGAAGCTGCAAAATATAATTGCCCTGTATAACTGTGAGCAATTATTACACATGTAATTTCTAGGTCTTAATTTCTTCTAAAAAATGAGGAGTTTGAGTATCTTAAAGCCCAACAAAAACTACAGTTCTTGGTTCTATGATATATTCTATATTGTTGCATACCTGTGGCTATATAATGGGTCAAATCATAACCCCATAAAAATAACTCCATAGAGTAGAACCTGCTTTGAAGCTAATCAATTTTATGTTTTTTAAATATGGACAAATTGTTTATGTTTTTTTAAATTAAAGATTCAATTTTCAACATTGACCTCTGAAAAACTTTGTTTTCCAATTTTTTCCACCCTCTCCCCTAAATGACAAGTAATCCAATATGTGTTAAACATGTTTGGTTCTTCTATACAGATTTCCACATTTATCATGCTACACAAGAAAAATCAGATCAAAAAGGGAAAAAAATGAGAGAGAGAAAAAAGTAAGTAAAAAATAAAAAAGGTTTAAATGATATGTTGTGATTCATATTCAGTTCCCACAGTCCTCTCTCTGGGGGCAGATGGCTCTCTCCATCACAAAACCATTGAAACTGGCCTGAATCACCTCATTTTTGAAAAGAGCCATGTCCATCAGAATTGACCATAGTATAATGTTGCCATTGCTGTTGTGTAGAATGTTCTCCTAGTTCTGGTCACTTTACTTACCATCAGTTCATGTAAATTTCTAGCTGGTCAACTTTAAACACATTATTTCACATTTTAGTTTATTGTAACAAAGGAATTAGACATTACATTAATTTTTGTTTGGGGAAAAAAAAGAAATCACTGAGATCAAACTAAATGAAATTTTCTTTTCCTTAAGACTAAGACTTCTCCCTGATGCCCAGAAGTCACTAACCTCTGTTTCTGAAATCACACGTGTTTTTATAACTTTTTATGAAATGTCAGTGGTTGTGTGAGTATGACAGAGAAATTGACCTATAGCCATGCTTTGCTGATCATTGATTTCTTATATTAAATTATCAGCTATGCTTTAAAATAAAAAACTTAGAAAACTACTGAAATTTGTAAGTATTTACAAGTATAGAATTGCTCTCATCAAGTAAACAGGACTTACAATAGAACATTTCCTTAGTGTTCTCCTGGAGTGAAATACCAAACCTGGACTTGTAATATTAAATAAAAGCTCCCTATATATTCTTATGACCAGAATTCAATTACCTCTTCCTTTCAGGCTAAGTAGAGTTTCAGAATGGTAGAATCAATGGATAGATGACGATCTGTAAAACAGACCAGAGGTATAGGAGCTAAATATGATTTCTCTCTTCTGTGTCTTAATTCTTCTATACTTGGAAAAGTATAATAAGCATTCCCCAAACATTAAATATACCTAAAATTCCCCAGGGTTAATTTAAGGCCTACAAAGGAAAGACCAGTCCTAGAAAAGGAAACAAAAAGAGAAGCAGTGGTCTGTTCTTGCTTTGCTATGGAGCTAAAATAATCATTTAACCTCTCTTGAATCACAATATCTCCATCTAAAGACTGGCAATTATAGTAGTGAAATAATGAAAATCTTAAATAACAATGGCAATGGGGCAGAGAACTGCACATCTGGGCTATGAAAGATGGAGTCAAAGACATAGCTCAAATCTGGAATTATGACCAAAAAGTTATCAAACTGTGCATACTCTTCGACCCAGCAGTGTTATTACTGGACTTATACCCCAAAGAGATACTAAAGAAGGGAAAGGGACCTGTATGTGCCAAAATGTTTGTGGCAGCCCTTTTAGTAGTGGCTAGAAACTGGAAAATGAATGGATGCCCATCAGTTGGAGAATGGTTGAGTAAATTGTGGTATATGAATGTTATGGAATATTATTGTTCTGTAAGAAATGGCCAGCAGGATGAATACAGGAGAGGCTTGGAGAGACTTACATGAACTGATGCTAAGTGAAATGAGCAGAAACAGGAGATCATTATATACTTCAACAACAATAATGTATGAAGATGTATTCTGATGGAAGTGGATTTCTTTGACAAAGAGAAGATCAAACTCAGTTTCAATTGATCAAGGATGGACAGAAGCAGCTACACCCAAAGAAAGAACACTGGGAAATGAATGTAAACTATTTACATTTTTGTTTTTCTTCCCGGGTTATTTTTACCTTCTGAATCCAATTCTCCCTGTGCAACAAGAGAACTATTTGGTTCTGCACACATATATTGTATCTAGGATATACTACGACATATTCAACATATATAGGACTGCTTGCTATCTGGGGGAGGAGGTGGAGGGAGAGAGGGGAAAAATCGGAACAGAAGTGAGTGCAACGCATAATGTTGTAAAAAATTATGGTCTGTCAATAAAAAGTTATTATAATAAAAAAAACAAAGACATAGCTCAAAACTGGAACTGGTTGGCATCTTTGTATAGTTTGTCAGGTATCAGAGATTCCATAGGTCTGAATATCAATCAATGGGCTGCTCCTGAGTGGTTGATGGTATTGGTGAAGAAAAGGGTTTGTTGGAAGAGGAAAGGAGAAATACTAAAAAAAACTAAATAAGAAAATCTCCTATTTTCAGTATTTTTTTTTTGAAGATGGAGAAACAAATACCTCATTTTTTAAAAAAGCTATAAAACGATCTCTGAAGCAATCATACCACAACTAGGCATTTATCCTAAGAATGTTATAAAAAAAAAAAAGGAAAAGGTATATAGTGAAAAGAGCACTTCATTTAAAATCAAGGGAAACCAAAGTTTTTGAATCCTGGTTCTGCTACCTACCTCCTATGGGACTTCAGGCAAGACCCTGAATTTCCTCTGGTCTTGTTTTTTATCTTTTACTCTCTGCCAGGTACTAAATCTAATGATCTCACTTGGAGAGAACTGGGGGCACAATTGGATAAGCTTTTCTGCTTATTTAAGAACTATTCTCTCTTAGAAGCCCACACTGAGTCATACTAGTTTCAGAGCATCCCAGACCATTAAAACCACAGGTCCCTTAACTCTTTTGTCTTCTGCATAATCCGTCAGAATATATGCTTCTTGAGAATAGAGACTGTTTTGTTGTTTCTTTTTGCCTTTCTTTGTATCACCAGTTCTTAGCACAGTGCCTGGCTCTTCTTAATTACTTAAATAGTGGTTGTTTACAGATTGATTCACTTGGCATTTAGCTCAGACTGACTCATTTCTAATTACTGTTTCACGGATGACATATCCTATCTCCACAACTAGAGTATGATTCCTTTGAGACAGGGACCAAATCTTTCATCTCTGTTTCCTCATTGCCTAACCACAGTACCTTTTCACGTCATAGCTATTAATAAATGCTTATTGAATTGCACCGAATATTTATTGTTTCTACTAGCTTTCCTGTTCTGTGCCAGGTGCCATGGAGCAAGGCTTCTTAAACTTTTCCCAATTTGTAACCCCTTTTTGCCTGGGACATTTTTATGTGATTCTGGGTATATAAGGGTCAAATATTTACTGATAATTTTGTGACCCCTCCCAATTCAGTTATGAGACCCCATATTTAAGTAGCTGGGCTATGGAGTAATACAGGAAAAAGAAGATATGACCTCTGTTCTTGAGAAATAGTCACAGTGATGTCAGACAAACATGTATACAATTTGAGAATAGCGCCAAGCAGAAAATCCTTCAGTGCCATGATATGTAGTCAAAATTGCTATTAACCTTGCTTTGTTGCCTTGATGTAGAGCTACCTTTTGAGAAAATTTCAAAATCAGATTCAACCTAGGCCCACTGTGCTTGGTCTTTTAGTCTCATACCATTGGCATTGAAGTGGTCACCTTAGTATATCAAATGCTAAGTATTTTTTAAAAATTACAATCTCTCAGGCAATCCTATTATATCTGTCAAGTGAGGTGACACATTCACCAAGTAAACTAGGATCCTGAAGGGTTTCAACCCAGGACGATGAAAAACTAGTCCTCAGAAAATTGGGAAGTCCATGAAATTTTTCCTCAATACTGCATTCTTTCCATTTGTTACAATTAAAGAAGATTTATTAAGCAACTAATATGTACAAAGCACTGTGCAAGGTGCTAGGACTAAAAAGACCCAAAAAACCAAACCCAATCATTATTCTTAAGAAGTTGACATTTCTTTCTCCCATGTATAAAACTTGCCATTGTGAAAGCCCTTTCTCTCCCTGGACTGTATCAAAGTCCCTTTCTCCCATGTATAAAACTTGCCATTGGGAAAGCTCTTTCCCTCCCTGGGCTGTATCAAAGTCTCTTTGTCAATCCCCTCCTCCCAAGGGTATTTGCCTCAATTCTCAACCTGGTTTTCCTTCATCTCCTTTTATCCCAGAAAGTGTAACATCTCACTGTGGGCCAATCGCCCTTCAGCCAGTCTCTCCTTTCTATTAAAGCCTCACACTAATGAATAGCCAGGCTTAGGGTAGAGGGATTAAAAAGGTAGATTTAGTGCTGCTGCTAATTATCAAAACAAGGGATTAAGCAACCCATCCATCTATTTTAGCATTTTAAAAATGCCTAATCACCAGAGCCATTGTGTGTTCTGCAGAAAAAAAGACACAATGAAAATGTTTCAAAGCAGGTTGGCAAGAGAAGGGTCCTTTGTATACGTACAATTTTGTTCTCATATAGACAGACATAACATCCACCCACAATCTGAGGAAAAATTAAGGTTCTGCATTTTTGGGAGACCTGCAGTGCTCAGCCTGACTACCTAATAGGCAATGGCGCCATCCAGTGTTGACTCACTTAAATTTCAGTCAATTTTCCCAGAATGGTACCTCTTCCCTGCAGATGGCATGGCTAAGCAATTCAACCCTATGACTGGTGACTCATGCAGACACAACAGGAGACAGGAAGAGTTAGAAGATGAGGGATGGAGGGGAGAAAAGATGCAGGTATCAGTCTCAAAAAGAAAATAAATTCTAAACCCAGAGAAAGAGTAACCAATGAAATAATGAAGTTTCATCTCAGAGTTAGTGTCATCCCCAGAGTTCTTAAAAGGTTAGATTTTTCCCCTGGTAGAAGCAAACTGATTCATGAATATCTCGATTATTGAAGTACTAGGTCACTTTTATATACCACCTTCAAGCTCGCAAGGTTTTCCTCTAAGCAACCTTATAAAGTAGGTAGTGTAGGAATTATTGTTTAGATAAGGAAACTGAGACTCGGACAGTTTGAGTGATCTAGAATGTGAAGTGCTGGATTTAAAAGTCAAAAAGGTTTAAAAATAAACCCCTTTTCTTTGCATTACTACACATGTATGTCATGTTGTTTACCTTCTCAATGTGAGGGAGCATTGATGGGAGGGAAAAATTTGGAACTCAAAAAAAACTGAAGAATGTTAAATTCGTTTTTATGTGTAATTGGCAAAAAATTAAACACTAAATTAAAAATAAATACATCTCCTTTCTGATATTGAATATCTATATGACATGGGAAAAACATGTAACCATTTTATGCCTCAGTTTCCTCAACATTCCTCAAAATGTAGATAACTATATCTATCTTAGAATCCTATTATAAGGATCACATAAGTCATGTATATAAGAATTTATATACATTTGTGAATTTTAAAATGCTGTATAAATGTGAGCTTTTATCATAATGATCTTTAGTCTTTATAATTTACTCAGTCATGAAACTTGCAAACATCCAAGCTGAGATTTTAATCTGATAAAGTCTGCCATTTTATTATATCATATTTTTCTGTATAGCGTATGTCTATTTTGCTTGAATACATTAAATAAACTGTATATGTATATGTATCCATATATACATTACCTATACACATTTTATATATAACCCTTATAATAATTCTGAGATAAAGTAAAAGGAAAAATACCTAGATCAAAATAGAGAAATAGAAATTGTGATTTGAAAACAAAAGCAACAACAAAAAATAGCCTGGATAGATTAGATTAGGCAAGAAGATCAGAAGATGACAAATAACAGGAAAGGTTTGGGTAACTTCCAAGAAAATGGAGAGGGGATAAGGGATATAATATTCAAAATCAATCAAACAGAATGCTGTTTGTAAAAAATGGCAAGTCATGCAGTAGGTTCCCCAAAGAGATTATTCTAGGTTTGTGGTTGGTACCATGTGGAACCACATCCATTCAAAACCATAGTTCAGAAACTACCTTTAATATTCACATTTATGAATCAGCCAAATGATAAATTTAATTCAGAGCAAAAGCACTTAATATAGTAGCATAACAAGAAAATTGTGGTGGGGAAGAGGGCAGAGAAAGGAGTTTTCCCATAGACCTGGGACATACTCTTCCACAAATAAACCATCAGTGGGGAATCTAGACATGGAGACACAAACACACACATATATATACACATATATGTGTATATATACGTGTGTGTGAAACACATTTCTCGTGTAGAAGGATTATATATATATCTCTGATACTTCAGAACTATCATTTGGGGATGACACTAAATTATGTTCACCAAGAGGCTTGCTCCCTAATGCTCCCATATAGTGTATAGTTTCTACAGGACATGTAATCTATTGGGCTTTGTTGCTACTGATTTTATGTTATTGATACTCAAGTAAGGTCAAGGAATATTTACAGAATCTTACTCCATTGGGCACATGGCCACTATCACTACACTGGAAAAATGTAAAGTATCATACAGATGGCCTATCCTAACCAGATTGAAATTGGGTCATATTGAACAAAAATATTTAACAAAATAAAAAAATATATAAGAAAACATAGATCATGTTCACATGTAATCTGCTAAATCCATATGCAACTTGTAGAAATCCTTATGAACAATTTAGTGGCCCCCAATTACTACTTGAGCTGGACAACACTGGTATAGAGCTTCTCTCAAGTTCTACCCTTCTGGAGCAAGATGTGATAGTATTTCTTCCTCCTAGAAGGAGTAAGGCTCTTTCAGAGGCTCCATTCTAGTGTAGTTTATGAAATTCCTTGTGAGTATCTGTTTAATTTTCAGTGGGCAAATTCTACCTAGTCATTATGCATTCAAAAACCTACATTTGGGGAACCAGGCATGAATTAGCTGTGTGACCTGTGCAAGTCACTTAACCCTGCTTGCCTCAGTTTCCTCATCTGTAAAATGAGGTGGAGAAGGAAATGGCAGACACCAGTATCTTTGCCAAGAAAGTCCCAAGTAGCATCACGAAGAATTGGACACAATTGAAAACATTGAATAGTAATAACCCATAGCTTAGCAAAATGTGACATAGGCAATACATGTCAACAGTTACTTGGATTGTATGCAGAGGGCAAGAAAGCATGGAGATATTTGGAAGATGGTGTTGAGAGTTTAGCATATGTGGCAGGAAAGAGCTTGAGATAAGATTAGAAAGGTAGAGCCGCTATCAATTTTGAGCAGCTGATTTCTCAGTTTGAGACGTTTGGATTGAATTTGGGGGGAATTCAATCCCTTAAAACTATAGACAGTAGATCTAAAACCTTTTTAACATGACCATCTTTGATCTGCAAAATGAAGGACTTTACGTTACCTACCAAGATACTAACAAGTATCAGAGAAACCTGCCCCACTGACCATGTCATAGTCATTTTCCCCCCTCCAAAACTACTGGTTCCAACTACTACGTCACACTGTCCTTGGCCCTGTGAGGTTCTATAATTGTCAAGTAAATGATACGGGTTCTTGTTAGTTAAGCAGATATTACAAAAGAGAGACCCAACTAAAGGAAAGATTCTTCTAGGAATCTTCAATGGCTGTCCCCAAAGGATATGCTTTCCAGCATTAACTCTGTGTCCTGCCTTCCTGGAATTCCTTTAAATCCCAGCTGAATGCTCCTAATCCCTGTTAGTTCTAGCACTATGCCTCTATTGCCTATCATCTCCAATTTATTCTGTCTAGAGTTTTGCACATCACCTCACCCATCTGACTGTGAGCTCCTTAAGAGCATAGATTGGTCTTTTCCCTTTCTTTGTATCTCTGCTACTTAGCACAGTGCCTGGCATGTAGTGGATAATTAATAATAAAAGTTCACTGATTGACCAAATATAGCTAGATCCTGATTAGTGTCAATAATGAATCCCACTGAAGTGGGAAGTCTAGTTCCATTGAACTAGAACCAATGACCATATTTTATATAATTATAATTTTGAATAATGCAAATTTGAATATATGTAACCATTTGGTTAATGATCACAAAATCATTGATCAGGAACTGAGCCTACAATCCACCTCTGTGCTGAATAGTTTCAGAATTTTGGTCACAAGGATACAGAATCTCAGGGTCTCCTGCCCCAAATTTAGTAGACTAAATATCTAGTAAGTGTCATAAATGGAATTTGGCTGAAAGGTCAGTGTGAGGAGACCATATTAAAGAACTGACACCAAAAAGATAATGAATTTTAGACATCAGTGATAACTTATCAAGAGTAATAAAGGCAAAAACCTCACTGTGGTCATTAGACCATATCTGCAGGATTTTGTTCAGGCTTGTTTGGATGCACCATTTTAAGAATAACATTCAAAAACTGGTATGTATTCAAAGGAGGGTAACCAGAATAATAAAAAGTCTAAAATTCAGATTTTATGAGAAATTGCTGAAGGAATTATGTTGATTTTGAGAAAGGAAAGATAGGGGAGTAGCAGAAGAAAGGTGTCTTCAGGTATTTGAAAGATTACCACAGTAAATTGCTTACCAAATAAAGTCCAAATTCCCTAGTCTGATATTCAAGGTTGTCCACAATCAAGACTCCTACTTTCCACTGACCTGGGAGGAAAGAGGGTCAGGAAGACCTGGACTCAAATTCTACTTCAAATATTCAGTCACTATGTGGGTCTGGACAAGTCAATTAAATAATTTCAACCTCTGTTTCCTCATTAACAAAATGGAAAAATCATATCTGGAGCATTTACCTCACAGAGAAATTGTGAGCATCAATTAAGGCAATGTAGGTACTTTTAAAATCTGAAAACAATTATAGAAATGTGAAATAGGTCCAGGGTCCTTTTGTAACTTCCTCAGAGCTACACAGCTACCTGGGGACCTGGATCTTCTTTGAGTAGCCTAAGGTCAGATCCCTTCTCAGATTCTGAGCTTGAGGTGGTTGGTGCTTGTTACTCTATGGACTTCTTGGCTCCTGACTCTGGCTGGAGCCATGCTGCATGAGGGTGTGACTGGGAGCAAATGAGCTGGCAGCTTTTCATGGCATACAAGCAGATGTGAGTTTGCTTCAAGAGAAATCAGAATCAGACCTCCCCATCTCTGGGTCTCTCATTCTGGGATGTGGCTGTGGGAAATCCAGCAGGTGGGTTGGGGACCACTCAGGAAGTACTAAGTGCTTAGTTTCTGTGTCTCCTACAAGTGCTCTGTGAACCAAGTCAGACAAATGTAGGTTAATATCCACTCTACACCAAAATGATTATGGAAACACAGAAAGAAAAAGTAAGCAGTCAACGCTGACTCTGTTGCAAGGAAACTGTAAAGACAAAGGCATATTATCTATTCTCCCTCCAATACACACTCACACAGACACATATATACCCTTCCTGCCACACAGACTTATACTGAGTGTATAGTTCCTTGTTTTCTTGTGTTCTGGCCAAAGAGAGGACTTACTAATATGTTTATATTAGCAGTATCCTACTAATAATAGCTGGCATTTATTTAGCACTTTAAGCGTACAGGGACATTTATGTGTTATCTCATTTAATCTTCTAGCCCATTATTTTCCCCATTTTCAGATTAGGAAGCTTAGTGATTGATTTAGAGTCACATCGCTAGTAAGTATGAGACAGGATTCAAAATCTGGTTTTCTGACTTCTGGATGACACCTAAATGTCATATCTAAAATGCAACATGATCTCTGAGATATACTCACTTTCAGGCATTCATCTAGTTAGAGTGTGAACTGGGAGCCCAAAGGAAGAATTCATTCATTCTGTAATCACCTGTTAAATCATGAATTTATTAATTTAGAGCTAGAAGAGATGTTAGAGACTATCTTTTTTCCAACACTCTCTTTTTGCAGATGATGAAACTGAGGTACAAATGTGTTAGGTGATTTGGCCACGATCTAGTAGCTAGAAAAGGGAAGAGCTTGCATTAGAACTCAATTTTACTCTAGGGAAAGCAGACTCCTGGGTATGGTGGGAGAGGTACCATCCCTGGAGCCAACGGAGCTTCTCGTCCACACTTAATAGCCAGATGACATTCAGATTTTCTCCATGAGCATAGATGTTCTTGTCTATATAATGAGAGCAACATTACATGTCCTGGGTAGAGTAGAAACAGCCTGTAGATTAGAAATTAGTACACTTGGATCTGAATTCCAACCTTGCAACTTCCTACCTGTGTGATTTTGAGCAAGTCATTACTTGACCTTTCTGGAGCCCAGTTTTCTCACTTGTAAAATGGCAACCTTGGACTTTGGTCCAAAATCATACAGATCTAAAGTCACACAGGTGATAAGCATTCCCTGTTTCTTAGTTTGCATTAAGTTGAAGGCTTACAGAGTCCCTTCCAATTTAGCATCTATGATTCTACAATCCTAGTTTGTTGTTCAGTCAGTTCTGTATCTGACTCTGTGACTCTATTTGGGGTTTTCTTGGAAGAGATAGTGGAGCAGCTTGCTATTTCCTTCTCCAGGCCATTTTACATATGAGGAAACTGAGGCAAATAGGGTTAAGTAACTTGCCCAGGATCACAGAGCTAGTAAGTGTCTGAGGGCAGATTTGATCTCAGAAAGATGAGTCTTCCTAATTCCAGGCTCTGCAATGATACTATCTAACTCTATAATGCTGTTCTTTCCACTAAAGATTATTTCTAACTATTAACCAATTTAAAACACTTTGCAAAACTCAAAGTACAGTATGAGTATCAATATTTATTAATTTTGTGTTTAATATTACAAAGATAAATAGGATAGAGTCTCTGCCCTCAAGGAACTTACAATCTATGTGCATCAATGAGAAATACCAAAATGAAATTTAAATGTGTGGGAGGCATAGGATGTCAGAAAAAGAAGAGATCACTCACAACTGAGAAGACCAGGGAAGGCTCCATGGAGAAGGTAACAGTTAAGTGGAACCTTAGAAAAAATGAAAGAATATTAACAGGCACAAAATGGGGAAGAAGGTACTTAAGAGCCAGATAACAACATGGTCACAATCTAGGAGATAGAAAGTCATAAATACAAGAGGGAGTCCTTTCCGCCCACATCACAGAGTACATAAAGGGGGATCAGGTTAGATAAGGTAAAAGTAAATTAACCCTAGATTATGGAGGGCCTTCAGGGATGGATAAAGAGTTTAAACTTTAGTCAGTAGAAAATGGGAAAGCATTGAAAGTCTTTGAAGAGGGGAGAAAAGTGACAGTTAAACATTAGGAATATTAATCGAAAAGCAGTGGAATAGAATAATGTCCTTTTTTCCAGGCCTAATCCAACATGCTGTTTGTTCAAGGGTGGAACAGGAAAAAACATGTAAATGAATCAACCTGAATCCATCCCAGATATTGGGGAAACCATTACATATGTTCTACTGACAATATTGTAGTATACACAATGGGGTTTTAGGAATGCCTTAACATCCTAAAAACATCACAACATGCCAAAGGATATGAAATTTTCATTACTCAAAATTCCTATTTTAAGTTAAGGTAGAATATTTCAAAGGGAACAGTATGACACAGAGCAGGGCTTTTCCCTTAAACTTTTCCCATTCCCTTTTTGCCCAAGAAATTTTTACTTGACCACAGATATATAGGTATATAAAATATGATACAAATCAAATATTTTTGATATTAAACCATAACTTTGCAACCCCTGCATTCCGTTATATGACCCCATGTGGAGTTGTGACCCATAATTTAAGATTTTTTGGCATAGAGGAAAGAGAGACAACTTTTGAGTCAGCAAAGTCTTGCCCTTGAACCATTGACTGAATGACCATGGACATGTCATTTAATCTCTTTCCCTTTTTTCATGGAAGCAATCAGTGTTAGGTGACATACACAAGGTTACAGAGTTAGTAAGTGTCTGAGATCAGATTTGAACTCATGTCCTCCTGATTCTGGAGCTGATGCTCTATCATCTACACCACCTAGCTGTCTCTGAGATCATGTAATTTCTTAGACCTTTCTAAAACAGCTGAGTTGTCAATCTGCCATGGTAGAAGAAATTTCCATACTAGGAGGTCCTAGGAAGGAAGGAGGGAGGGAGGAAGGAAAAAAGGAAGAGAGAGGGAAGAAGGAAGAGAAACAGGAAGGAAGAAGGGAGGGAGAGAGGAAGGGAAAAAAGGATGAAGTGAGAGAGGAAAGAAGGGAAGGAGGAAGGAAGGAAAGTGGAGAGAGGAAAGAAGGGAGAGAGAAAGTAAGGGAGGGGGAGGGAGGGAGGAAGGGAAAAAAGGATGAAATGAGAGAGGAAGGAAGGGAGGAAGGAAGAAAAGGAAAAAAGGATGAAAGGAGAGAGGAAGGAAGGAAGGAAGGAAGGGAAAGAAGGATGAAGAGAGAGAGAAAGGAAGGGGAGGAGAGGGAGAGAGGAAGGAAAGAATGGAGAGGGGAAAGAAGGAAAGGAAGAAGGGGAAAAGGAAAGGAGGAAGAGAGAGAAAGGGAAAGAGGGAGAGAGAGAGAAAGGAAGGAAGGGGAGGGAGAGAGGGAGGGAGGAAGGAAGGGAGAGAAAGATGAAGGGAGAGAGGAAAGAAGGGAAAAAGAGGGAGGGAGAAAGGATCTTTCTCAAAATGCCCCTGTTATAATTGGGCATGTGCTCCCTGGGGTGGGGCATTAGAGTATCATGACTTTGTTCATTAAATGAGCCAGCTCT
Organism: Sarcophilus harrisii; assembly: GCF_902635505.1. Lineage (NCBI taxonomy): Eukaryota > Metazoa > Chordata > Mammalia > Dasyuromorphia > Dasyuridae > Sarcophilus > Sarcophilus harrisii. The sequence continues at coordinate 208,799,395 of NC_045430.1, read as the reverse complement.
CACTTAGGATTATAGAGAGGAGAGACTCCAAATGGGAAAAAACAACTGAACAGGACAGGTTAGTTTTGATGGAGAACAAGGAGTCCGCAGGAAACATACAAGAAGAGTCAGCTTCTATGGGATTTCTCAGCATGGCAGGGTCATGGACAGCTGCAGGGCCATGAAGTCACTGAATGACTTCACAGATAGGATATAAAAGCACTATGTGGGGCATAGTGATGGGTTGCTTTATGGGGCCCTAATGACAAATCCTTCCTGTTTCACCTTTTTGCCTATAACTTGTTCTTTTTCCCTGTTCCTAAGGTTCCATAGCTCTGGGGCACAAGCAGAAGAGTACGTAGGAAAAAAAGAAAGGAATCCCTCCAGAATTTTAGATAAAATAGACATGTAAAAGAAGTAATTTTGGTGTTTGAGGGTGGCTAGGAGGATATGGGGACCCATTAGTGACTTTGATCTGCCTAGCATTGCAGCAGACATAAGTACTAAATATTACTGGCTTGTTCCTATTAAGAAATTGGGGAAAGAGAAGGATGATCTGATGTTAGATATTAGATGTTGGTAAAGCACTCTATTCTTTGGAACTGAGAAGTAAAAGACAAGATTTGGACTCTACAACACAAATATCCCTCATTTCAAAACTTAAAATCTACCTGAATGCCTTGCTTAGACTATTTGCAAAGGATAGAGTCATTCAGCCTCACAATCTCTGGACACAGACAGAGAAACTTTGCAACTGAGGGAAAGGAATATATTCCACGGTTAAGCAACCAGATAAATCCTTTATTGATTAAAAGCAAGGCCAGCCAATGAGAACAGAAGAAATTTGCAATTTGTGAACACAACAGAATTTTAAAATGCAAATTAATTGAAACTATGTCAATCATTTCAGAAATAAAGATAGGTACTGACACAGGCATGAGGAACACCAGCCAGCACTGATAAATTCAAAGAAGCTGAGACCTTCAGAGCCCCTTCTCATAAGAGCACCTCATGAAAGAGGGGTAGACCACAATGACAGGCAGGAATTCATATTCACAGCTTACCCTTAGAAGTACAACCACCTCTTCAGATAGATAACAGATACAATGACTGGAATATATTTTACCACTGTGGAAACTGAGGTTCAGAAAGTTTTAAGTGACATGATCACAGAGCTCTTTCATATCAGAAGTAACTTTTGAATGTATGTTTTCTGGATTCCAAGTCTGTTTTGCTATTCATTAAACCATGTTGCCTCTATTTGATCATTTTAGTATTTTTAGGAGTTTTAAAAATTAGATTCTAAGTTTGTAATTATAATGACACTTGTTGTTGTTTTAAATAGATTAATGGTTTTTTTTTCAGAATTAATAGGAATCTCTGAAATCTTTTAGCCCAATTTGCAATTGGATAATAATCTCCTCTGTAACATACCCAACAAATTATTATCTAATTGAAAACTTTCCATTTTCTTTCTGTTTTCTGAGCATCCCATTACACTTTCAGATAGCAATTGTTGTTAGGAATTTTTTGGTTTTTCCCTGACCCCAAACTTTAATTTACCTTTTTTGTCATTTCCATTCATTTCTTGGATGCAGGCAGGACATATCTATTTTCCTAGATTGTCCATCATCATGAAATTAGATATTTAGAGCTAAAAGAGATTTTGAGAAATCATCTTGTTAAATCACCTTGTTTTATAAATGAAAAAGCTACAACCAAGACAGATTACTTAGCTTGACCCAGAAATTACCCATAGAAAGTTAGAGACCTAGAAATCAAATTCAAATTCTCTGACCAACTCCAAATCTAGGACTCTTCCCTCTGCCCCATCCTATGCCAAATACAAACTCATGAGATCAAAGATATAAATTTAAAAGGAAATTCAGAGGCCATTTTTTACAGATGAGGAAATTGAGGTAGGTGTGGGATCAAAGTGGCATCCAATGTCATCCAGGTCCCAGTTCCTTCATAGAGTATGAGCTGGAGGCCCTTCATCATTCCATTTGCCTTCTTCTGGAGGATCTCTAGATTACTAGTTTTCTTTCTCACTTGTGGTACCAGAAACTGGAATTAAAATGAAAAATTCAAATTTAATTATATGCAGCTGTCAACTCAAACTACACTGCTTATCTTATAAAGGCACTTCCTTAATGAACCATTTTTACACTTATTAAGAGAGAATAGTTCCAGTCTTTTCTGATGAGAAATGGTGCATAATCCATGCTGTATTCAAAGAAAGCAAAACAGGTAGTTTGTTGTCCTTATGAAGTCACTAGAAAGGGTCAATTTTCAGCTAGAAAATAGTAAAATATTTCCTTCTACTTTGCGTGTTAACTAGGACCTTTTGATTTCTTAGAAATAAGGCTTCCAAACCTTTCAGCAATAAGTCTCAGATATCATATTTTTTACCAAAAGGGTAATAGCCCCAGCAGGCCTTCATTTGCGCAAGAAGCCTGAAGAAGAAAAAAAAAATTGGTGATAGGAAAATGGAAAGGGGCTCATTTAGCATTTCAAAAAGGGGATCAATTGTTTATAAGGGGAAAAAGGCAAGTGAGAGATATAGACAGACAGACGAATTGTAAAATGATGTCATGTCCTAAATGACAAGATGGTAACCTAGAAAAAAATATTTTTAAAGTATTATGTGGGCTCACAGCTGGTCTGTTCTCAGCTTCTAGAGACTTTGGGGCCTGTAGTGGCTTTACTTAGCTGAAAATCTGCACTGCAGGTATCTCCTCTGCGTGTAATTACTTCAAGATCTATAGGTAAGATTTTTTTCAATGCTTAAATAAGTACTGTATGAAGGCCTCTTGGAGAGTGCCTTCCAGAGCCAGAACAAATTTTGGTTCCATTGATTTGATGATGCAGTTCACCCTAGGGGCTCTAGACAGCAATATCTAATAAACGCTGAAAAGGTTACATAACTTTTTTGCCTCTTGTTTTTCTTCATCTTTTGCTCAAGTTTTGTTTGGATTTTGATCTTATTTTATAAAGGAGAGGGAGGACTATTCTGGATGTATAACATATCTCTTCCCTTTGGATTTTTTTCTGAAAATCCCCACGTTGGAGTGAGTAAGGGAGAAAAATAGTTTCTCCTCTTATACCTAGCAAAAGTATGTATGGTTCTCTGAAGCTTGCCTAGAATGATTAATTATTAGAAACCATCCTCATTTCAGTTAAATTGTAGGACCCAAGGTCAAAATTAAGTGATCAGGTCAGATTTTTCTCAAACAGATATTTTCAGTATGTGTTGTCCAACAATCTACCTCTGGTCTAGGATTTAACACACACTGCCAATTCTGCTATCAGATTGACAATCAAATGACAGATGGAAACAATATTAATTCCCTCTGCTGCCTTACTTTACTACCCAACCAATTTGCAACCACTCAGTAACTATCAAAAACTGTACCATCTAAGGGCAATGCATGAGTGAAGCATTTATTAAGTGCTTTCTGTTTGCAAAGTATTTTGCCAAGTGCCAGATATACAAATAGAAAAATAAATCCCTACTCTCAAGTAGATCAAATTCTAAGAGAGAGGTTTTAATTGCAAGTCAGATGGAAAAGTCCTGACAAATCTTAGGGTTTGAAGTCACTCTAAGAATTCAGATGTAAGGTAAGTGCTGATTCAATAGTAAATTTTGATGCTAGAATATTCAAAACTAGAATAGGACAATAAGGATTTTTTCCCCCAAGTAGATATTTTAGAGAGTGCTAAAAGCACTTTCCTGAGAATGCTTCCTCCCTCCTGTTCCCACCATATTGACCTTATCTAAGAGTACCCTTGCTCCCAACCATGACCCACCCTTCGTGTTGACAAAGGGATTATTTCCCTGCACAGGACTGAACTCTTCAGTTGTCTGAAGACATGCTTTCTCCTAGACCAGCCCATCAAGAATGAAAGACAAATAATGACAAAGACAACTCCAAATGAGTATACTGTTCCTAATTAGCCTCTCTCCTTGCTAAGGTTAAAGAAAAATTAGTTTTCAGGGCACAAATCCCTGAACTTACAAAGACAAGTTTTGTTTTCTTTACTCTACAGTCTCCGAATGAGCAGTTTTTACTATGTTATTAGAATATCTTGAAATCTCACGGGTAGGTACTTTGTTTTTTTTCCCCACTATACCTGTCTAGCCTTTCTTGATTGACTTTCCCTCAACACTTCCCAACCAGGCCCAGTTGTTCAGTCATTTTCATCATGTCAGACTCTTTATGGCCTCTTGTGGGAAGTTTTGGCAAAAATTCTGGAGTAGTTTAGTATTCTCTTCTCCTGCTTGTTTTACCGATGAGGAACTAAACCAACTGACCTGCCCAGAATCACAAAGATAAAGGCCAGATTTAAACTCATCAAGATGAATCTTCCTGACTTAAATCCCAACACTATCCACTGTGCCCCCTAAATACCCATCTAAGCCCAGACCAGACCACAAAACACTGAAAGGTACATCAGTAAATTGAGCAGTAGGATTCCATCAGATCAACCCATTTTCAGTTGAAATTCAAGAAACAGAACTATTTTTCTTATCACCTTAGCACTTCCTAGCTTAGCAAAGTGCCTGGCATATAACAGGAACTTTAAAAGCACTTATTGACTGACTGTAACCTGAACTCATTTTCCAGTTGTTCATTGAAAGGATGAAATGTCCTTTTGAAATGAACTATTCAACTTCCAATGAACTTGAAATTTTTTGTCATCCCACAATTTCTGTTTATATATTTTCTTTTGTGTCACACCCCAGCATCACTCTTAATGAGGATGCCAATTTACTTCATGTGCAAATTCTCATTAAGCTATTGAAAGGACCTTAAAATATTAAAGATATTAGGATATGAGAAGGCCAAGTTATGTTCCTTCCTTTCTGTTGTATATTAATATTGAAGTGACTGTCATGTTAGGGTGAGGTTAGTGGACAGAAGGAATTTATACTCTGAGGATTCAAATAAGGTCAAAGAAGAGATTTCCAATTCTTATTTTCAAGACAAAATATTTAAATCAGGTAGATGGATATATGGATGGGTGTGGGTGAGACAGACAGACAGAAATAGACCCAGAGAAATGGACAGGTAGAGACATACAGAGGGAGACAGACAGAGAGGAAGATGGACAGATGGAGAGATGGACAGAGATGGATACACAGAGACAGACAGAGAATGGCAATCTCCTTCCCCTAATAGTTTCTATTCTTTTTTTCTTTTTTTTTGGCGAGGGGCATCTGACTCATGACTGGAGCCCATTTCCTTCACTTGCCTGGTTTGGCAAACAATGAATAAGCATTTATTAAGCAGTTTAACTAAACCAACTACTGTGCACTAAGTACTGTATTAGAAGATATAATTACCTTAGTGTACTTAACTTTCCAAATCACTTCCAGGAAAGACAAATTACTTTCATAGCTATCATATTTCTTGTGTGGCTTCTGTTTTTTAATAGTGAGTCCCATTTTTATAGCATTTTAATATTTATAGAATGCTTTCTTTCCCCAACCCCCCCCCAGTAGATATCAGCTTCATTATACCCATTTTACAGAAGAGGAAACAAGTCATGTGACTTGCTTGTGTTCACATAAATGGTTAGTGACCTAGAATTGGAATCCAGATCTATTCAGAGCCGATTGGCTCTCCATTGGACCTTTCAGAATACTGAGAATACATCATACTGCCAGATGGACAGTAGATGGACCCAATATGAAAATTTCTATACCAGTGGAACATGATGCACCCTGAATTCATATCTCTGAATATCTTTCAGAAGCTTTTAAACCATCTCCTCTCTTCTCTCTAATGGGAAATCTTGAAGGAGGCATCTCTGTTGTCTCAGGTCCCCTTGTTCCCTTCAGGTCTTAGCATGGTATGCAATTAGTGAGAATACCAGTCTTACTCACTGATTACCAAGCAGGTATTGGGTACTGTGGTCCTTGTTAAAGGCAGCAAATTAGATATTCCCTGCCCTGGGGCCCATCCCAGAAGAGTAAGAAATAGTCTTCATTCTAAAGCTCTAGAAGAGTCCCTCCTGGTCTCAGACTGTTTTATTGGATTACACCATATTTAGGTGGCTGTTCAAAAACATGTTTATTTAAATAAAACAGTTAAAGAGCATTAACACAGTAATATAAATGCAGAGCACGTACACAAAAAGCCTAGAAATTCAGAGTTGAAAGCTAGTCCTGTCTTAGGTATTTATTCTGATTATTATTATTAATTCAGCACCTCCAGCAGAGTCTGTAGAGGAAAGGAAATTAAAGCACAGTTCCTTGCCTCAGGCATTGTGATCTAAGATGCACCCAAAAGATGCCACCTGACAAAATACCCTATTCTATCTTTCAACACGGCTTTATTGTGTACCTACTATGTGCCTAGCAAAGTGCCAGGCACCATAGAACACAAAATAAGTTGAAAAGTCAACAGGAAGACATCTTTAGGGATGTAAAAGAAGAAAATGGATTTAAAGTCTTATAACCTAGATTTAAATTCTATCTCAGATATTTACTAGCTGTGTGAATCTGACCAGTCATTTAACCTTTCTGACACTCAATTTCCTTATCATTAAAATGAAGGGATGGATCCAGTGATCTCTCCTTCTTAGTTTCCTCATCTGTAAAATGAGATAAAGATAGATTTCCTTTCAACTCTACAACCATTATCTCATTAACCTATAGTTTCCTAGGGAATAGTCACACAGAAGCTATGTGAAGTAAGTTTTTAGGAGGGATGAAGGAAAGGAGAGATGGTCCTCAAGAAAATTCTCCAAGAAACCTTCTTTCACTGATGACCACAACCTACATTGATCTCTTCCTCCTCACTTATAGCTTTCCCTATCTGTACCAGTCACTAAATAATATATTGTCCCATTGATTTTTTTTTATTTCACATATAGTAGTTCTTACCTTCTGCATAAGATGATCATCTTCTTGAGAGTAGGGGAACTACCATCTCTTTTTTAGCTTCCCTATATCACTCATCACCGTATAATTGATGACTAATAAAAGAAAAACTTTTGTTGATGAAAAAGCTCAAATTTTCAAATGATTTAAAGTAAGGATGGATAGTTCACTCATTGGATAATAAAGTCAGCTTCAAAAGGGACCTTGAGAGGTTAGAACAATAGGCCGAAAAAATGAAACTCAGTAAGATAAATGCAAAGTCTTACACTTGAGCATAAAAATCAACTTCATGGACAGAAGGCATAGGTGTGAGTTGAATATGTCTAAATGATATCTTAAAAAAAAATCCAAGAAAGAGGAATGCATTAGGAGAAGGGGAAAGTGAGAAGTTGGATGGAAGTAAATTATTTCACATTAAAGAGGTATGAAAAAGCTTTTATAGTGGGGTGATTATGGGGAGATGGAAGGGAATACTTGAACCTCAAAGAAGGAATAGCATATATAATTAGTTGGGTGTAGACATCTATCTTGCTGTGTAGGAAATTAGTAGCAATAGTGGTTAAAAGATGTGAGGAAGGGGAAAGATTGGGAGAGACAGTAGTCAAAAGCAAAACACTTTTGAGGATAGATAAGAGAGAGAGAGTAGAATACATGTGGGGAAAATAGGATGATGGGAAATGCATAGTAATATAATTGTGAAAAAATTACAGCATATTTCTCTTATAAAAGTCTCATTTCTCAAATATATAAATAAATCAATTTTATAAAAATAAGAGCCATTCCCCCATTGATAAAGGTCAGAGAACATAAACAGGCAGTTTTTAGAAGAAATAATCAAAGCCATGTATAGCTATGTGGAAAAAAAATGCTCTAAATCACTATATTAGAGAAAGGCGAATTAAAACAATTCTAATCTGCCACCTCACAAATACCATATTGACTAATATGGCCTTAAATAAAATGAAAAATGTTAGAGGGGATGTAGAAAAATTGAGATACTAATGCACTGTTGGTGGAATTGTGAATTGACTCATTCGGGAAAGCAATTTGGAGCTATGCCCAAAGACCCATAAAACTATCTATACCCTTTGACCCAACAATACCATTACTGGGTCTGTATTCCAAAAAGAGGGAAAAAAGGAAAATATGTTCAAAAGCATACAAAAATGTTTCTGTACAAAAATATTTGTACTATCTTTTTTCTGGTGGCAAAGAATTGAAGATTAAGGGGCCACCCATCAGTTGAGGAATACTTGTGAAATATGATTGTGATGGAATGCTATTGTGCTATAAGAAATGATAAGCATGATGCTCTCTGAAAATCTTAGAAAGAAGTATATAAACTGACGCAAAGTGATAAGAGCAGAACCAGGAGACCGTTGTACACAGTAACAACATTGTTGTACAGTGATCAGCTATTCTCAACAATTCAGTGACCCAAGACAATTCTGAAAGACTTAAGATAAAAATATTATCCATTTCCAGAGAAAGAACTCGTAGAATCTGAATGCAAATTGAAGCGCACTTTTATTTATTTTTTTTTACTTTTTTGACTGAGTTTTCTTTCACAAATAATTAATATGGAAATATGTTTGACATAACTACACATGAATAGTCTGTATCAAATTGTTTTCTCAATGAGGGGGGAAGGAGGGAAAAGGAAGACAGAAGAGAATTTGGAACTTAAAATTTTTAAAAATGAATGTTAAAATTATTTTATAGTAATTGGGGGAAATAAAATGTTAAATTTAAAAATCAATTTCAGATATATAAAGCAGAAAGTAAATTATTAGACAACAGTTGTTCTGAAAAACAGAGTAATACTGGTTTTCAAAATTAGTATGGGTCAAGAATGTGAGACAGTCAGAAAAGCTGTTAACATCTTTGGTTCCATTAAGAGGGCCAAAGCTTCCAACAATTTGGAGATGATTTGCCCTGTGCTCTTCCCTTAACAGACCTTATCTTGAGTAATATGTTCAGTTCTAGGCAATATACTTTAAGAATAACATTAATAAAATGGAAAATGTTCAGGCAAAGCTACTGTGTGTATGTATGTGTTTCAAGTGTGTTTCTTCTAAATGACATCTTTCTGGATTTTGGTTTCTAGTCCATTCTACTATCTTATTCTTCTTTATGGATTAGTTCATCCCATTTTCTTTCAAGATTATAATTACTATACATTTCTATCCATCCTATTTTCTTTGCTTTACTTTTCTCTCTGACTTTTCTTTTGCCTTTAAAAAGATCAAAATCTATTTTTTATTAAAGCTTTTTATTTTCAAAACATATGCATAGATAAATTTCAACATTCACCCTTTGCAAAACTTTGTGTTCCAAATTGTTTTAACTGTTTCTGATGACTGTAATTCTTAATCCACCTTCTTTTCTGGCAGTCCCACATGTAACATTTTCCTATTTCTTTCACCTTTTATTTTCCTTTTGGGTAAGATAGATTTCTACATCTTATTGAATATGCACATTTTTCTTATTTTTTGAACCAGTTCAGATTAGAGTGAGCTTTATGCCTGCTCCTCTTTACCCCTCCTCATTCTTTAAAGGCTCTGCCTCACATGTTTCTTTTATGAGATAATTTCCTCATTCTTCCTTTCCCTTCCCCTTTCTTCTGACATATCCCTCTTTCTTATCCATTTTTTTTTAGATAATACTAACATAATCAACTCATACTCATGCCCTCTAAGTAGGTACCTTCTATCTGCTTTGATAATGATAAAGTTCTTAAGAATTACATGTATTATCTTCCCATACAGGAATGTTAATCTTATAAAGTATTTTATGATTTCTCTTTCATTTTTTTTTCTCTTGAAGTCTGTTGTTTTTCAGATTTTCTATTCATCTTTGATCTTTTCATGAGCAATGCTTAAAAGTCCTCTTATTAATTTTAAATAGTTTCTTTTTGGTTACTTTCAGTATTTTCCCACTGACCTGGGGGCTCTAGTGTTCTTGGGAATTTTTATTGTAGGATCTCTTTTAATTTCTATTTTATCCTCTGGTTTTTAGCTATTAGGGCCATTTTCCTTTTATAACTTCTTGAGATATAATTTATTTTCTCAGTAAGTTGCTTTTCTGCTGTGATATTTTCCATTTTTTTTCTTTTATAAACTTTGTTGGTTATTTTTTGATGCCTTGTGGAGTCATTAGCTTCTATTTGCCAAATTCTAACTTTTAAGTGATTATTTTCTTCAATGAACTGTTGTACCCCTTTTACCATTTGGCCAATTCTGCTTTTTATGGAGTTCTTTTCTTCAGTTTGGTTTTGTATCTCTTTTTAATCATTGACCGATCCTATTTTTTTTATTTAAATTCTTTTTTATTTTTTTTTAATTTTAGCATTTTATTTACAAGACATATGCATGGGTAATTTTTCATCACTGACTCTTGCAAAACCTTCTGTTCCAACTTTTCCCTTCCTTCCTCCCACTCCTCTCCCCTAGATAGCAGGTAGACCAATACGTGTTAAATATGTTAAAGTATATGTTAAGAGGTTTGGCAATTGTTAATGCTGTAAAGTTACCCATGTATATATCCTGTAAATTAAAGGCTATTAAATAAAAAAAAAAATAAAGTATATGTTAAATACAATCTATGCATATATATGTATATATATATATATATATATATATATATATATATATATATATATATACAGTTATCTTACCACACAAGAAAAATCAGACTTAGAAAAAAGGTAAAAATAACCCAAGAAGGAAATAAAAAATTCGAGTAAACAATAATAGAAGGAGTGGAAATGTTATGTTATGGTTCACTCATTTCCCATGTATAGCTGGTTCTCTTCATTACTGAACAGTTGGAATTGATTTGGTTCATCTCATTGTTAAAAAAGACCCACACTTCTATCAGAGACCAATTGAGATCAATTCTATTTTTAAGGCATTATTTTCTTCAGTATTTTTGTGTCTCTTTTACCAAGCTGTTAATTTTCCTTTCATTTTGTTTTGCATTATTGTCATTTTTCTTCTGCTTCTCTTATCTGCTTTTTAAAATTATTTTTTGCTCCTTTTATAGCTTCTCTGCTTTTGGAAATTCTTTTTGGGCTTGTGTCCAAAATGCATTTTTCTTTAAGGCTTTACTAGTAGCTTTTTTTCCCACATATTGGTCTTCTGGGTTTGTCTCTTGATCTTCCCTGTCACTAGTAACTTTTTTATGGCCTGGCTTCCTTTTTGTTATTTACTCCTTTTCCTAGACTATTTCTTGATTTTGAACATTTTATGTTAAGGTTAGGCTCTTTTCTCTTGAGAATGGGGTATCAGTATGCCAAGGTTCAAGCATTTTTTATTGCTTTTTTCATAGCTAATTCTGAGATGATGCAAGTTTTTAAGTGCTTCCAAAATGGTGTGATATAGAGAAAGGTGAGATCACTGTTGTTCTTGTCTACATTTAGGTCCTCTTGCCCTGGAACTGAGACCGGGGCCCTATTCTTTTATTACAACAGACATTCCTTTCCACTCTAAAACTGAAACCTGGAACTAGATATGAGCAATGGAATCACTAAACAGCACCTGGTCTTGTTCCCAGTACTAGCACATGACTACCTTATAGTTTCTTTCTGGGCAATTACTGATGCTGTTGATACCTCTGAAGGCACAGCTGACATTACCTATAAATGTGCACTGGACCAGTCTCTATCCTAGTGTCACAGATCCCTCCTTGTGACTTCCTAAGTTGTCTTGGGCTAGAATAATATCTCAATCTGAACTTTTGATGGCTCTGTTGCTCCGGATATCTATTTGACATGGTATTTTAAAGTTGTTTGGAGGGGACTGTTGAGAAAGTTCAGTTAGAATGTTCCTTCTACCCCACCATCTTGGCTCTGACTTTATCATTACCAAAAAGAATTTATTAATCAATCAAATATTTGTTAAATACTTGCTCTATATCAGGAACTCTGATAGATGCTAGTGATATAAATACAAAGCTGAAAATAGTTTCTTTCCTCAAGAAGTTTCCATTCTAACTAAGGATATTATGGGTTCATTTATAAATGTAGACAAAACAGAAATAAAGTAATGTTGGAAAGGTATCAGTGGTTTAGTGGCCAGGAGTGGCAAAGACTTAATAAAAAGATAGCCTTAGGAAGAGACTTAAATCAGAGATTCCAAGGATTTGCGAAAGGAATGAATTCAGGGGATTGGAGAAGAGCTAACAAAGGCTTCATAGATATAGTGTCCAATAAAAAAAACAGCAAAAATACCTATTTGGCTTAACTATTATATAAAGGAGTAATGAGTAGTGAAGTATGAAAGGATGGGGTCAGACCTTAAAGTGCTTTGAATGCCAAACAAAGGAGTTTATATTTGACCATAGAGATAATATGGGGATATTGGAGTTAATTGAGTAGAGGGATAAAGTAGTCATACATTTTTTTAGGATAGTCTCTTTGGTAGCTGTGGAAGGAATGATTAAAGTAGGAAGGGTCTTGAGCCAAAGATCAACCAGGAGCCTAAGGCAGTTGTTGGAGAGAAATGAGCCCATGTAAGATTTGTGGAGATAGAAATGACAATATTTAGCAAGATATTGGAAGGGAAGTGTGAATGAAGGCAAAAAGTTGAGGATAGCATTTTCAGGATGTAAACCTGGGTGTCTAGATGCTAGACTTGGAAGGGCAGGATACTTTTGATCTTTGCTACTGGAAAGGCAGTTTATACAGTATGAATAGTTAGTTATAACTAGGGTGAAGTGACTGAACCTTTGTCCAAGGGCAGCAAAGTTTAGAGAGTACCAAGAGAACTTCTTCAAGAAGTAGAAACAATGAAGTTTAGTCCATTGTTAGCAATAATAGTTAAATTAGCTTTCAAATGAACTCTACTTTGGCTCAGTTTTTTTGTTTCCTTATCAGAATTTAGTCTCCCCAGCATCAGCTCGGAGACGCCTAACTGGATCTCTTCTAGTTTGGAGAAATGCTTATTATCCCCTTTTATATTGGGATGAATACTAGAAAAAAAAAACTATAACTTAAGTGGAAATTTAAGTCATTGTAATTATTTTTTCATATATGTACATCTTGAATCCCCCAATGAGATGATAAACTCCTAGGGGACAGGGAATGATATAATAACAATGCATGTTAATATGAAAGGCAGTGTTGTATAGTGGGTAGTTCATTAGACTTAAAGACTAGTGTTCAAATATCACCTTGGATACTAGCTAGGGAATTCTAGACAAATGTTTTCGCTTTTCTGGACTCCAGAGGAATAAAAACCTGTTTAAAAAAAAAAAAAAAGGAGATGGATTCAGGTATCTCCAAGATCCTTTCTGGCCCTAAAATTGGATCCTATGCTATTTTAAAGTTTACAAACAGCCCTGAGAAGTAAGCAATGTTTTTTTTTTCCTATTGCCGATTTACAGAAAGGAAAACTGAGGCTTAGAGTGATAAAGAGATTTATCCAAAATCACAGAACTAGCAAGTGTAGCAGCTAGTAGAGCCGAAGGTTTTCTGACTAAAAATCCGCTTCATTCCTTTCAGCCAAGTGACTTGCACTTCTTTGCATGGCCCACAGTGCCTAGGACAGAGCTTTATGTATATTAGGTGCTCAATAAATGACAGATAATGAGGATGATAATAACCTTCTATATTTTGCTAATGCTGATTTTAATGAGACTTCAACAACAACAACAAAAAAAGCAGTTCCCATCAGCCCCTGAGCATGGTGCACTGATTGAAGTTAGGAGTCTGGAAGACACATTTGAGAGAGGCTTAGTAAATTGTTTTAGATGCAGTCGCTTCTATTTATGCAGCATCTGCCAAATAGCACTCTTTAACCTGCCAATAAGTGGCCCCATTCCAGGAGCTGATAAGCAAGCAGTTTGAGCCTGCCTTGGGAATTCAGTGTGCAATTTGGGTTATGAAAATAAGATGGCACTTATTGGCAGGGAAATTTTGTTCCCCTCTTTCATTTCCTGACATTCCATCAGTATCGACTCCTTCTCTGTATTGATAAGTATTTTTGCCCCCCACCTTGCCCAGGATGCCCCAGAGTTTGCAGAAAACTCACTTACATGGTCCATACTTGTTGAGCAAGTCTTCTGCAACATAGCCAAGAAATAGGAGGAATAGAAAAAGGGAAAGAAAAAAAAAGCTTTTCTGCAACTGGAAGAGATGTCACAGAATTCATGCACTAATTCTCATGTACTTATCTCACGAAAGGCCTTCCTGGGCTTTCAATAGAGTTTGATTAACTTTTACCTTATATGTGAGTCTAACAAGAATGATTATTGGGCTCCTCAGCCTGCATAAGATTAACAGCAACAATTAAAAAGAGAGGTTGACAATTATTCTAGAGATGGGTACATTGACTGAGGTAGGAGGGAGAGGTTTAGGATGAAGATGAGAGAGGACAAAGGAGGGGAAAGATAGTTGGAAGGAAATAGTCCTTAATAACTACCTTAATAACCTCTAAGGCCATTCCAGAGCGCTATATTAAAATCTGGTTTAACTCGACAGCAGCCTTACAGAGCTCATAAGTATCTAGAATGATCCTGAACTGGGAAGCCAGCCTGTTCTCCCTCTTCAAAAAAAAATGTTAGTGAAGGAACTATCCCTGTATGGCACGTAATAAAAACGAAAGGATCGGAAATCCCTACAGATCAAAATTAGGTAACATGCCATGGTTGCTGCCTTCAACCAGAATGAAGAGGGGGCATTGAAAATACATGACAAATGTAATAAGGACAAAGACAAATTTCTAGCCACATATTCAAAACATCAGTTTTCTAGGCATAGGATAGTGGAGGCAAAACTAAATGGTAAATTTTGTGAAAAATACCAGTGATTTTAATGGACAAGAAATTCAATTATTTGTAATATGGCAGCCAGACCTATTTGCATTAAGAGGGTACTTATATTTAGAACAAGGCTGGTGATAGTTTCACTATGAGCTATTTGAATTAGATCACATCTGCAGTATTTTGTAAATCCTGGAAAACATGTACAAATTGAATCATGTCCAAAAGAAAAAAAATAAAAAAAAAAAGAAAGGGAACCAGAGACAGAAGTTTTTGCAAGGGTCAATGTTGAAAAATTACCCATGCATATGCTTTGTATATAAAAAGTTATAATAAAAAATAAAAATAAAATAAAATATTGAAGTAGGAAATAAGAAAGGGAACCAGCATAAGGACAGCCCTAGAGAACTGAGGCATCATGGTACCTGGAGGTATCATGGAGGCAAGTAGGGAATGCTGTGTCTATTTGCAAAAGATGAAAGTAGAATTAGAAGATGAGTTATTTTGCTTGAAGCCAGAAAATTAGGAATAATGGGTAGAAGTTGCAAAGGCAAGGGAAGAAGAAATAGAGGGAACAATTCCAGTCTCCATGGCCCCAGCCAGGGCTTGCGTCTGTCCTTCTCTCACCTCCTCAACTTAACCGACTGCCTCCGCCCCAGTGACAGGCTTTATTAGATCTCTTTGTTGTCTCCTTGTCTTCTTTTTCCCCAAGCTTGAAAATAAAAACCGAACTAAGAAGGACCCTAGCTTATGTTGGCTATATGACATTAGGGTTTTATCAATAAAGTACAAACACTTGGCAGCTCTACTTTGTGGTTCCCTCTGATGTCTTGTGGCATTCTGCCCATTGTAAATCTAGAGGGAGATATTGGGGTTCTGTTAATTATCTGTTCCCAGATTCAAATTAGAAAAGAAAATCATTGTCATCTCTTGATTCTTTAGGGGATGTCAAGCTGCATTCACCTAATCCAGCATTGTTGCTGCTGCCATAAAACACTATGAGCCCTGCCACTGGCTGTCTAATAAGCCTCTTGGATCTTTTTTTTTTATGAAATTGAGCTACCAAAATTGTGTCTGAGTCATCTGTGCCCTCTCTCTTGGTCCTTTGGGTGGGAAGGGATAGCTTTCTGTTCTTCTGTTATGAATGTTAAATGTTATATAGTTTTAATTAAGCTCTTGCATCACTCAAAAAGAAAAAAAAGAAAAAATACTATCTATCTTTTTTTAATCTCTGAGGCAGAGATGTCCAACATAATTGTAGAGAAAATAGAGCTAGAGCTTAGGGCAGAAGATAGATTTAGAAGTCATCCTAATCAGAAGAGAGAAGCAACTAGGAGAGGGAATAAAATAACATGGCGAAGATTGTAGGGAGAGAAAATGCATATAAAAGCTCAGCCTTTTAGTGGTAACTAAGGTTTTACTATATAATTACTGACACTCATAATATTGACCCTCAGTAACTGAAGAGTTTGCATTATAATAAAATAGCTCGCATTTCTTAAATTGCTTTCCTCATAGCAACCCTGGGAAGTTGGTAGTGCATGTATTAGCATCTCCATTTTATGGATAGAGCAGCCCCAATAGGTGAAATTATTTGCTTAAGATCATATATGATGGAAGGAAGGGAGGGATGGTGGGAAGGAAGAGACAAAGGGAGATAGAGGGGTGGAAGGAGAAAGGAAGGAAGGAAGGAAGGAAGGAAGGAAGGAAGGAAGGAAGGAAGGAAGGAAGGAAGGAAGGAAGGAAGGAAGGAAGGAAGGAAGGAAACAGAAGGAAAGTAGGAAGGAAGGAAGGAAGGAAGGAGAAAGGGAGGGAAGGAAGGAAGGAAGGAAGGAAGGAAGAAGGAAGGAAGGAAGAAAGGAAGAAAGGAAGGAAGGAAGGAAGGAAGGAGAAAGTAGGGAAAAGGAAGGAAGGAAAGAAGGAAGGAAGGAAGGAAAGAAGGAAAGTGGGGGGGAAGGAAGGAAAGGAAGGAAGAAAGGAAGGAAGGAAGAAGGAAGGAAGGAAGGAGGGGAAGGAAGGAAGGAAGGGAAGGAAGGAAGGAAGGAAGGAAAGTGAGGAAGGAAGGAAGGAAGGAAGGAAAGAAGGAAAAGGAAGGAAAGAAGGAGAAAGGAGAAGGAAGGAAGGAAGGAAGGAAGGAAGGAAGGAAGGAAGGAAAGAGAAAGTGAGGGAAGGAAGGAAGGAGGGAGGGAATGAGAGAGGGAGGAAGGAGAATGTGAAGGAAGCAAAGAGGGAAGGAGGAAAGGAAAAAATTAATTTTAAATATCTGCTATTTGTCAGACACAGTTTTAAGCCTTTTAAAAATACCTTGTTAAATTTTCAACAATCCTGGGAGGTAAGTTCTATTATTATCCCTTTGTACAGTGAAGAAACAGAATAAGAGCATTTCAGTACTTGCCCAGAGTCACACATTAAGCAGGTGTCTGAAACTGAATTTGAACTCAAGTTTTCCTGTCTTTGGGCCTAATTTTCTATATATTGCACCAGAGTCAAACCTGGAACTTAGTTATTTGAATGTAAAGTCTAATTTTTTTTCTAATGAATGCTTCTCTTCTCAGTATGTCCAGTAGCTTCTTTTAAAGGAAATTGTTGAAGCATGAGATTCATTTCTGTTGGAAAGATTTCCATTAAAAAAAAAAAAAAACTTCCTTTTTTCATGTTGAAAGAATTGAGCTTCATTTAGCTCAAAAATTCATTATGCAAGACACCTTCCTCAATGATGCAAATTACTGTCTTTAAAAGAAGAATCTGTTAGATTCATATATTCCTTTTTTTTCTACTGTGTCCCTTTCATGTTTCCCATCCCATCCCACCCCCACTCCCCAGAAAACTATCCACTAATTTTCCCCTTTCTTCCTTGCTCATTCCAGAGTCCCTATTCCTTCAGGATATGGAAATGATAACTTATGTTTATATAGAACAATGAGGACCATCATGTACATTTCCTACAACTAACCTCTGTGTTCATTCACCTCCCAATTTTTATCAATAAGCAAAAAGTAAAGTGACTTGTATAGTACAATACAGGAAATAAAGAACAAATTGAGGATTCAAACCTGGTTCTATTCACCATCTCATAGTCAGTGTGAGGTGCTCTATTGTCTCCATATATTTTCCTTACGTCAGGATTGGAGTCATTTCCTTCCTACTCTCCTTGTTTACTGTCAAAGTCAGGCTATTTCAACAACCAGACTTATCTGGAAACGCAAGGAACCTTCCTCCCTTCTTTCTTGAGTTCTCTGTCATTTAAAGTCTTTCCTTTGTTGCCTTCTCTTTCCCCTCTGTATCCTCCCCATACTCACGGTTGCCATATATGTCTCTCACTTCTATCTCTGTTCAAAGCCTTTGTGTGAGGTTTTTCTTGCCTGTCTCCTTCCCAGATCTATTTGCTAATTTGCTGGCTCAGGAGGTGAGAGTTTCTGCTGAGAAATCATTACCCACCAATTTGACTGAGTCTTGAAAATATCGCAGCCTTATTACTTTCCGGGCTACATTGGACCTCTGGATCCAAATGGCATTATGTGTTTCATTTTCTCCTGTTTGCAGTGAACTCTTGGTAAAGCTAGAAGGATGGTTTAGCTGGCTCAGTATTTGCTCTGAAATACTAAGACTCTCTGGAACCA